>NW_006766952.1:0-73687 GCF_000275845.1 Dichomitus squalens LYAD-421 SS1 | reverse complement strand
AAAAGGTATACGCGCCTGTGTCTCCCGTGGAACACCTTCGCATTTTCCCCATGTTCCCATAGTCAGAACTACATGAAATTTACAGCATACATGCATTTGATGTGTATCTACCAGAATACGAGTAGAAGCCTCACCGGACACATGCTGGGGGAGGAGAATGAGCCCGACGCGACCCTCCATCGATGCGCCATTCGGCTACCTCACCTATTGAAGCAGCAAGCGCCCGCCCGCCCTCCCGCCTCGCTTAGTCTACAGCGTCGGTCGTCGTTCCGCTGCTCGTTGACCTCTCCTCAGCTCAGTTGCTGAGTTTGTATTCTAGCCATGGTGTACTGTTTTTTCTGAGGTATATTCGCGCGGGGGAGTAGCTCTGGAAGGGGCCTCTGGTCACATCAATCGTCCATCACCATTCAGGCGCCGGCTCAGAAGGAGAGGAAAAAAATAAAGTGGGAGAATTGAGGGAGGCTACTGCCCATGCATGATTCGGAATCATAGATGCAAGCAGCATGGTTCTCGTGTATCTTGAGCGCCAATCGATGGATAGTCTCCCTTGCTGCGAGTATTACAGGCAGTTGGGACATCGTCAATCTCTGTCTAGATGTCTGTCAAAGTGAATGTACTTCTTGTCGGCGCTGGCGAGATAAACTTTGGTATGTTATCTGGCCGTATCCGGCCGGAATAAAGAGACATCTGTTGACTGTACTGATTGGTGCAGGTTCAGTGGAAGGTCCCTGGAATCATGTAAGTGTTGCGGATTTCTCATCCAATGGTGTGGTGCTCATTGCGATATGAATGGCTGTATTTTCCGTAGACCTCACGCTTAGAGAAGTGTGTATTTGCCCGCGTGCCCATCGACCTTTCATTGCTAGACACCCGGACCCTTACTACCACCCACCTTCACAGGATCTTGACTTCTCGATTGCGCATCGTGGCTCTCGTAGATCCCGACCAATCGCGTGCCTTCGCTGCGCTTCAGTCAAAGCTGGCATCAGCTGTCGCCGGCGTGTGGAAGGATTGCAATCTCTTCCCTTCCGTCTTTGAAGCCGCAGCTTCACTTTCCCCGGAATGCGTGCCTCAGTAAGTCGTCAATCTCCCTCATGTCTCTGTCACTATCTGGGTTGTTAAAAAATAAAACGCCCACGGTAGGATTGCCATCGTTGGCGCCCCTCCATTCGCACGAGGTACTGACATTGCGGGGCGGGATCTCGAGTTACAGCTCCTGAAGGTGTTCCCGGCATGTGCCCTCTTCATTGAGAAGCCTGTGAGCAGCGGTCCAGAAGAGGCGTCTTGGAGAGTCGCACAGGCACTCGCAACACATGGAACGTTAGTCGGCGTGGGTTACATGCTACGCTACTTGAAGGGTGAGTCATTCTTTGGGGAAGGAACTAGACTCGCAACGCTGAAGCTCCGGGGCGAAAAGCTGTGCAATTGATCAAGTGGGCTCACCGTTCAATGGTAGCGTGACAAATGACAATATGTTACGACAGGAAGGTCATTTCGGACAATGGGCTGGTCGTAATGGGTACCAATGCTCGATATGTCATGGCGTAGTGAGTGATTTAGTCTGCCGTCTATTCGCACGTCGACTTACGGAACCCATAGCGAATGGGCAAGGAAGCCAGTGAGAACAGGCTTGGCGGCACCGCCCTGCAGTGGTTGGCACGAACTGACGGCATCGTAGGCATGGTGGGACAAAAGCCGCTCGGGAGGCCGTAAGTGTCCTCCGACTGATTGTCATATCGGACGGCTGTCTTATCTATCGATGCAATGCTAGCGATCATTGAGCAGGCAACACACTTCTGTCAAGTTTTCCACGGGGCATCCTCTGCAAGAACTCAGACTGAACGAATA
Source organism: Dichomitus squalens LYAD-421 SS1 (assembly GCF_000275845.1). Lineage (NCBI taxonomy): Eukaryota > Fungi > Basidiomycota > Agaricomycetes > Polyporales > Polyporaceae > Dichomitus > Dichomitus squalens. The sequence continues at coordinate 71,839 of NW_006766952.1, read as the reverse complement.
TACAGGTGATCTCTCCCGATACTTTGGCGGGGACGTACACCTCCCTTCCGTGGTCGCCCACACGGTGCAGCACAACGAGCCTCCTGGCGAATTATCGGCTAAGCGCTTCGATGAGGACCAAATCCCTGCAGAGAACAGATTGCCGCGCCTGACCAGTGCAACTTGGAAGTACACAGGCGGTGCTGTCGGCACATTGACCCACGTCATTGCGTTGCATGGTAGGGACCTATGATGATTGGCTCGGCGGATATTCAGACGGACTGTCGCAGGTACGACTTACGACACCGAGTTCGAGGTCTACGCGGACGGATACCATTTCAGGCTCGTCGATCCCTACTCCATACCGAAGTTGTATATAAGACGCCCCGGTGTGGCCGAAGTCGAGGCGCACACATTCACCAATGTGGGCCGATAATTACTCCCACATTCCTTTGAGTCAAATTCATGTGAGGGCAGGACGATCCTTTCCACACCGAACTAGCGACCTTTGTGGGTGTAGTAGAGGGAGACCGTCGGAATGAAGCGATTCTGAGTTCTTATGAGGACGCTATCAAGACCTACGAGTTGGTGCGTGGATCTCAGCACCTCGGAAGGTGTGCCGGACTGATTAGCCCGGAGGTATAGACCTGGGCCATTAGGCGGAAGAGCGAGCGTGCCGCTGAGGATTACAATCAGAACCCATAAGGTCCATCGAAGTGTAAAACGCAACATTTGCACAGATTGGCTGTCCGTTCTGCGTTGGACGCTATGGAGATAGGCTGGTAGAGGACGGCTATCTTAATCAGGAGGACGAGTAGTGGTCGGTCCCGATGGATGCAATGTACGAGACCCTCGCAATGGTCATGCAAAATGGACCATGACGGAGTGCTAAGATTGCCGCCTCCGGTTAAGTTGGAGCGGTGGGACATGGCGGGGGCCCGTGGCAGATCGTAGGAGAAGCTCTAGCGAGTACCGCGCTCCGGTGAGAGCAGTACGTACTGATAGGCGACATGATAACGATCTGGATGGTTCAACTGTTCAACCAAAGGCGTGTATCAGTTTCAGACTACCAGGTACCGGACGGCATGTAAGTTGACAGACACGTGCGGAACGTGCATGAGGATTCATCCTGGAGACGAACGCAAGGCTTCGAGGTCTGCTTTGAAACATTACCGAGTAGCACGGGTACGGGGTACAGATCCAGCTACTGCCTCATGGCTGAGTATCAATGGCCTGAAACGTACGAGCGGAATGTATTCCTGTGGACGAGCAACATGAGGATGATCAGAGAGGCTTCTAGAAGCATCCGACTCACCGCAGCCACCCGTCGCTCGGGGAGATTGTCCGATGCTGAGCAACCGCGGTTATCGGGCACCTCGTCGCAGAGTTGACGCGAGGCAAGGCGATCGCCCACCGTTACGAGAGGTTCTGACGGCCGCCCGCAAGAAGCTGGGGTACTGTCTTGGGTTCACATCATGTGCCACTTGTGATGGATCGGAGACCACCTGGGATGGAAGAAATTTCAAGCGTAGTTGTCAGCTGAGTCGCGCGGCGAAGTGAGAATGCCGTAGGTCCAAAGTCTGTTGGGCACAATGTCAGGACAGCGTTGCTGCGATGCAGATGAGCACTGGCGTGCTCTGAGCTGCGGTCTTGGTGACGAAGACGTGTTAACGGACCCCAAAGAAACAAAATTAGAATGGCTCAACCTTGGAACAAGACTTGTGTCTGCTGCGAGGTGCATAGACTCTGCAGCCTAGAAGATGACCACGTTGTGTAATGATCATGTGCAACACCCTGCTGAGCCTCTCTCGTACCCACAGAACGGAGGTGCAAGACCTCGTCTCCATGAAGCAGGCGCGTCATGAATGTACCATGTGCCTCGATCGAGATGCCGTAATGCTCACCCACAAGGGGCATCAGGCATGACATCTACAATGTGTTATCAACTCCCAGTATACCAACATCTGAATAGACATAATGCTAAAGACTACATGCCTGACAAATTTATGATCACAATCACAAACGAGGAAATTTTCAAGAACGACATAACTGCATCGGCGCAGAGTCTGCCAGCGGAAGAGGAAGAAACGCGTCCGCGGGTAGCGTGGATGCGTACGTGAGCCTTAGCAATGTATATGGGGCCGGACGAGTGATCCGCACGTACCTCCATAGGTTCAGGTCCGCGACCGCCACGATGCCAACCTAAGTACCTTCCATTGGAGATACCGGCCTCGAGGCTGTCTGCAGGCCCACGATCACTGATATTCGCGTCATGCGTTTCTGTGGGATTCAAAGACTTCTCATCACCGTGAGCATTGTACCGGGACACAAGAAAGAGAAAGGAAGTACGGTGCATGTCTTGGTTCGAAGAGAGCAGTAATGTGCCACGGGCGTTCCAACCACCTATCAAGAAGTGCGCGTACAAATTAGGAAGCTATGCAAGAACACGCTGACGTGGGAACCACCCGGGAAAGTAGATGCAGGGTTGGGCAAGTCTCACGGACAACCAATGAGTAGGAGGACGAGTGTCAATTGGTGCCTACAAGAGATGCGATGCGCTGATAGGTCGGCTGTCCTCAATTCGTTGACAGAAGAGTGCGGCCACGAGGCATGAAATGCGAGGCAAGAAGGTGTCATCACGTTATGGTTTATTGATCGTTTATTTGTATCGTAAACAGAAGCTCATCGGTGCATACGTATCGCTGAACTTGACATAATGGGTGTAGAAAGCTGATTTGAATCACGAGGACGAGACTGTTCCGATCGATGTTCCATGTCGTAAGGTCTGAGAAACCCTACTCTGCGACCTTACCTAAGGGAGTTTTGGCCATGACGCTCAAAACCTCGTACAAGACCTACATGCCGGTATCAGCGACCCATAGTGACGGAAGAACGCAAAGACGTACGTCAGCTGCAGCCATGGTAGTCAACTCGGCGTTGGTGTCGTACGCCGGTGCCACCTCGACAATATCGGCAGAGACAATATGCAAGCCATCGAGACCCCTCAAAATCGTCCGCAGCTCACGTGTGGACCAGCCTCCAGTCTCGGGAGTACCGGTGGCAGGTGCGAATGCAGGGTCGATGGAGTCAATCTGAATGAAGCATGAGCTCGATCTGCGCAGCAATGTGTGAGCCTACAGAAGCCCACGCACGTCGATCGACAGATACACTGGCTTATCTCCCACCGTCTCGCGTATTTTCTTGATGATTCCGTCGGTTCCTGTATTATACTCGAAGCTCAGCGAGAATGACCTGGCAGGTCGGAGTCAGGTCGGGCACGTACCTATGGTGTCTATCTCCCTGGCTTCGATACGCTGGAAGCCGGATGCGTCATCGTTTGCATAGTCAGCTGGACCAGACAGTGTCGTGCGAATGGCGCCATGCTGTGGGCAATACGATCAACTAGGATCACCAGTCTCCGCAAAGGAATAAAACAGAAGAATTGGGCGCCAGAGGTGATAGTAAACGATACTTGCAATCGAAGAGCCGTTTTTGATGAGTCCCTCCTGACTGGCCCAGTAGAAGTACGTGCCGTGATTGATAGCGGCCTGATCCGAGGGCGCACCACCGAACACCTGCGGCTTCCAGGTGTCCAGATGGCTATCGAAATGAATGACAGATATCTGACCGTAAGCACTATAGATAGAACGAAGTAGCGGGAGGACGATTGTATGGTCCCCGCCCAGAGTGATGATGCGGGGATGATGTTTGCCGTCGGTTGAGATAGGAATGAGAGGTTTTCCGGTAGAAGAGTCGTTTCCGAGGGGTGAGAACGTCGGACGATGAAGAAGGTCCCTGTGACCATCTTCGATTTGTCTGATTGCGACCTTGTTATCGTAAGGTGTTACAGGGATGTCCCCACAATCAACGATCTTGAGACCGCTGAGGAAAGGGTTGACGGCGAGAGGAACGTTGTAGCCGCCGTAGAGAGTCAAACGACGCGAACCAGCACGGATTCCAGCTGGTCCGAATCGCGCACCGGGCCGGTAAGAGGTACCGGTATCCTACCAATGGTCAGCGAGCATCACTAACGAGATACAGACTGACATACGAAGGGCGCCCCGATGAATGCGATATCGAACGAGTCGGTCTTGTCCTTGCCCAGGCACTGGACCCATGGCAGCTTGGCAAACGTGGCAATACCAGAGAACACGGAGTCCGCAGTGACTGTAGCAGATGAGCACCCTGCATAGTCGGAGTTAGCATTGGGACTGGACGAACCATCGTTATCGCCAGGATAGTAAACAGCTTGGTATGGGAACTTCACATAGTCGAGGGGCATTTGCAGGTCGTGCTCATGATCGTCATGAGCAAGAGACATGGAATCGGCGATGGTGAAGAACGCAACGACAAAGAGTTGAAAGAGCTTCATCGGGGAGTTTGTTGTCCAGATGGAAACTGCGGTCTGCTCTTCGACGGAGGAGCTTAGTTATAGGTATTCCCTGCAGGCCTAGAAGCAGGCGTGAAATTTTCAGCGTCACGAATCTCCTACCTCATGACCTGCCTTCGTAGATGCAAGATAGGAAGCGTCCCCTCAACGGAAGGAACACGAGCGAAGCACCGCCCCTCTTACGACATGAGGTTCTGGGTATGACCGCAGGCGCATGGGATGGTATCCTATAGTGGCCTAGTCTTCACTACGTGGGGTGGCGGACATTCAGAATCAGCTCTTGTTATCTCTCGGTGCACGCTGCACATCGGAGTTTGCGCAAATCTGGAGGCCGGATCCGCCAGCAACAGCACGGAGCTTGTGCCGGAATGAGGCCATTGTGGATGGCGGGCGACCGCTGGCACCGCAAGTCCGGACACGAAAGGCGTCCGCATGACTCACGATAGATGCGTACGTTTTTGAAACAATGAAATCATCAGTAGTTAACCAGGAAAACGCGCGCAAAGAGAGGTACAAAAGTCCCACTCACATCGCTTGGGCCCCAGGCGGTCTCAGATAGACCTAACATCCGTCAGCCTCGGAGCCGATCGTTCACAATGTCCTCCTCGAGCTCCCCTCATGAGCGACAGCCCTTGCTAACGGAAGCGCATCAACAGCGACAGGGACCCTTGACCGCTACAAGCTGTCCGACACTAGGTGATGACGAGACGTTGAGGTCAACCGACTCGCCTGCCTTTACCGGCTACTCGGACCATCAGGCGCTCGGGGCGCTCTTTTCTTCTCTCCTCACCGACTCCATCCCCAGTGGGCATGCAACCTCAACTAGATCCTCTACATATGGCTAACGCACTGCTAAATTTTAGTTATACTGTCATATGTACTCCAGAACTCCATTCAAACCGTGTCTGTTCTTGTCGCTGGGAGACTTGGCCCCGATGAGCTCTCTGCAGCCGCGTTCTCGCTAATGCTGGCGATGGTACTAGGTGAGAACATATCCTGCCATCGCACATATAAGAATGAATATAATTGGTTACTTAGGATGGTGCATTGCGCTCGGCGGTACGACGGCTTTAGACACTCTCGGCTCACAGGCGTTCACGGGAGGTGATCGGGCTTCCGTTTCTGTTCACCTGCAACGCTGCATTACTCTCCTCTGGCTGCTCTTCGTTCCGGTCGCCATCTTCTGGACATATATGGAACCTGTGCTTCTGCTACTTGGTCAAGAGGAACGTCTCGCGCATGACGTGCAATCCTTCTTGAGGGTCCTGGTCTTCGGGGCTCCAGGGTACATCGGCTTCGAGAGCCTCAAGAAGTATCTGCAGTGCCAAGGTGAGTGTATTCAATGCAATCAGCCTGTTACGAGCGTAGATTGATTCCACGTTTACTATCATCGTGTCACCGTGCCCTGCACGATGACCTGCGCGTAGGGATCATGCGCGCCTCAACTTACGTTCTCATTGCCGTCGCACCCATCAACTTGGTTCTTAACGTGATTCTCGTACACCACACATCTCTGGGCCTTCTCGGGTCCCCCCTCGCTATCTCCATAACGTTCTGGCTCTGCTTCATTTTCCTTGCGCTCTTCACGTACCTTTCACCTGCGCATCGGAAGAACGGGACTTGGGCGGGCTTCCACTTTGGGCTCGTGCTCGATGCCGGCAGCTGCGCGAACTTTCTCAAGCTCGCCCTTCCAGGGATTCTGATGGTGGGCACTGAATGGTAGGGTGATATCGTTAGGCCTTGATACGACGTTCGCTTGACGTTACTCTCAGGGCAGCGTTTGAGATCGTTGCGCTGGCTGCAGGACGACTAGGCTCATTGCCCCTGGCGGCTCAGTCTGTCATAATGACGACTGACCAAAGTGAGTCCATTCCTCTCTACATGTAATTTACTGATCAATCAATGGGTAGTCATGAATACTATTCCGTTCGGGATTGGTAGGCGAAGACCCTCCGTCTCTGACTTCCTGTTCACGTCTCTTCCTAACAGGTGTAGCCGCCTCTACCAGAGTAGGCAATCTCATCGGCGCACGCCTCCCCGATGCTGCGAAACGTGCTGCCCACGCCTCTGCTCTCCTCAGCGTTGTGATCGGAGCGATTGTTATGGTGGGATTGGTCACTACAAAAGACGTAAGCTTTGACCTACATATTTCTAAACGTCAACTTAAGTTTATGTGGCATGTTTCAGATCTTTGGCTACATCTACAGCGACGATGACGACGTCGCCGCCCTCGTGAGCAAAGTAATGCCACTTGTCGCTTCTTTTCAGGTGGGGTCTCCGTCCATCTGACTTTTGATATATAACAAGCGAGTCACATGTATTGCAGATCGCAGACGGTTTGGCGGGCTCCTGCGGTGGCGTGCTACGTGGTCAAGGTACGTTCTAGGCCTCTCTAACGCCCCATCATACCTATCGTAAAGTGCTCCAGGTCGTCAGCACCTGGGAGCGTTCTTTAATCTAATTGCATACTACGTTCTGGCTCTTCCGCTTGGTGTCACGTTAGCCTTCCACCCCAACACTCACTTGGGACTCCAAGGCCTCTGGATAGGTACGTCCGTTCTTTTTTATACTGGGACACGCTCTCACGCGACACTTGCTAGGGCAAGTCATCGCACTATTCATTGTTGGGCTCGGTGAATACACGGTGGTCTGGGTCGGTACAGACTGGGAGAAGGAAGTCCGGCACGGTATCGAGCGGAACCAAGCCGAGGCAAAGAGAAGGCAGATGCGCGAGCATCGTGGCCAAGTCGCAGAGACCGCATAGACTCCAGTGGAGAAGATTGGTCATTTGCTGAATCGAGAAGGGATAGAAGCATGTCTTGCTACGCGTCTGCTGGTGAACGAGATGGCGTGGTACAATGCGATGTAACGTAAGATTTTGCAGGATGCCTGTGCAGTAATACCTTATCATTCCAACGTACACGGCACAAGCCCGGGCCGGTTCCGAGCTGCCTGGGCCTCAGTACTTGGTGTATGCTTCTTGCACTAGGTCTAGACCGGCAGGGCGAGTCCATTCGAGTCCGCACGGATATTTCGAAGTTCAGATTGAAACCTATTAGAGGTGTGGAAGAATACTTGCCCTGGTTGGCCGGAGTCGGTGGACGATTATAGACGACTCTGCAGAATCCGAGTCTCTCCTGTGGATAATGCGGTCCCAGATGACGCGCATGAGCTCGACAAGCCCAGGCCAGCCCTGCTCAGCTGGTAGCCCAAGCCGAGCCAGTGGCGCCTCCCGTCGCTCTCATCGAGACCTGTGCCGACGAGCAAGTCCACGGCGAGATAGCAATCAAGGGGTGACAGTATAAGAACGTGCCCAGCTGGGGATTTGATCGACACTACTCCACCGTACACCATCACCTCCTATTACTCCCCACCAACAGCACACAGACGAGTACCGAACGTGAACGATGGTCAACCCAAACAAAGTCACGGAACGCCTCTTCCAGTCTCCTTCCAAGTACATTCAGGGTCCGTACGCCATTCACAATGCGGCGAAGTACCTTGGAAAACTCGGAAAGACACCACTGCTCATTTGCGATGAGATTGTTTGGAGAATTGGTGCGTCCAGCGTTTTCCAATACCCACTACGCGTAAGCAGTAGCTAACTAGGATCTCCGCGCTCTGCGAGTGTAGCGGGCGAGGAGCTCGTGGGCGCGCTCGAGAAGTCCGACTTCAAGATCCACCGTATAGTCTTCGGCGGCGAAGCCTCACGCGAAGAGGTAGACCGCATCGCGCAGATTGGACGCGATAAGTCCTCCGACTTCGTCATCGCGCTGGGCGGCGGGAAGACGATCGACACCGCCAAGACCGTCGCAGATGGCCTTGCGCTCCAAGTCGCGATCCTCCCCACCACCGCGTCTACAGACGCGCCCTGCTCCGCGCTCTCTGTGCTCTACCGCCCGTCAGGGGAGTTCCACTGCTACACCTTCTTTGACAAGAACCCGAGTGTCGTGCTCGTGGATACGACAGTCGTGTCGAAAGCCCCTGCGCGCTTCCTCGCGGCGGGTATGGGGGATGCGATCGCGACGAACGTGGAAGCGAGACGGTGCAAGAACAGCACAAACTTCGGAGGCGGACTTCAGACGGAGGTGTCTTCAGCAATATGCGAGAAATGCGAGGAGATATTGTTCAAGTATGGGAAGCAGGCGTACGAGGCGAACAAGGCTCATGCAGTGACTCCTGCGTTGGAGGCGGTTGTTGAGGCTAACACCCTGCTATCCGGGCTTGGTTTCGAGTCTGGTGGGCTGGCTGCGGCGCATGCGGTGAGCGAGCTATCCTGACTAGATGCATGCAAGTGGTTTGTGCGGTACTGACCGACCTGTGCGAACAGATCCACAACGGCATGACGGCGATAGAAGAATTGCATGGGCTACTGCACGGCGAGAAAGGTATGCCGTAAGAAACCGAATAAAGTGATTCAAGCTGACACGTAAATCCATCAGTCGCGTTTGGAACCATATGCCAACTCGTCCTCGATGGAGTTCCCACCTCCGAGCTCGATCGCTACATCGAGTTCATGCTCTCAGTAGACCTTCCAGTCACCTTCGAACTCCTCGGTATACCCCACGTGAAGGACGAAGAGCTTCGTCGCGTTGCCGAGCTATCTTGCGCGGAGAGCGAGACTATCTGGAATCTGGACCGAGTAATCAATGTCGACTTCGTCTTCGGTGCGATCAAGGCAGCCGATGCTGCAGGACGAGACTACATCCGTAGGACGGGTTGGAAGAAGAACTAGACGGGTCAGGATGTATACATAATAGCAGTGTAGCGTAAAGTTTAGGAAGCAATGTCACAGTGTACAGTACGATGTACAGCGAATTCACCAAGTTGCTGTGAGATCGATTTGGGATTTGTCGGCATCTGATTGGCGCGGACTCACATGCCGTTGGAAGCGGCTTCGTTCATTTTGGTCGGTTGACCATAGACCGCCATCGCCGTCGACCATCCTGCCTGAATCCTATCTTACTAGGATATGCACTATCGCGGCACTCTCAGTACCATTCAAGGACGTGTAGAAGAGTTGGCATGCACGTATCAAGTTGTTGTAAGAGCAGGAGGCAGCGATCGAATCAAGTCGTATTTGGCATCGGCAAGGGCTTCACCGATATAGCAGCTTCATAAAGCGTTGGATAACGCGATTTTAGGTGCGTGTATCTATCGAATAGTCTGTTTGTCATGCATAAGGGTCAGAAGAACTTCAATGCATTCCGGACTATCCTAGAGCAAACCGAGGGCTAGACTCCAGCAAAATGCGATCACGCATGGACCAAAGGTGCCGTCATATTTGTTAACGGTGTCAATGTGTTGTTGAAACTTGACAGCGGTTAGAGAGCTCGTTGGGCAACAGCTGGAGAGTTAGGAAATGTCCTTGACAACTCAAAACAATTACGTTGCGCAGGGAGAGAAGCATGAGTAAGTGCGACGGAGTCGGGGATAGGTACGGAATCCGGGCGCAATAGTGTTCAGGGTGAGGACATTGAGCCGGTAGGGACGCTTCTCGGTACTGTGGTACCTAGACAGTCGCACTTATGTCGGTCGCAGGAGCCAACCGAAGACTCGGTGTGGTGGTGACTCGGGGTGTTCGGACATTCGCTTGCCTTGGCGACCCTCTAATGACATCCTCTCGTACAATTCTACAGGCCAAGAGGCTGATGGAACGTTCTATGTGGTTATGAATCAGATGAGGTCTCCCCATACATTCTGCTCCGCGAAATCATTCCTAAGCATATCGCACAATGAGCAGACGTGACTTTTGTCAAACCATAAGCACGTTACAAGCAAACCATCGTCTCCGTAGAAGTGTAATCTCCTCGTCACTATATGAAAACTGCGTTAGTCTGAAACCCCGAGAGCTACTATTTCCTCGGGCTAAAGCTCAGCCCGTTCAGCGGGCCGGGGGTGAACACGGGCCGGGGGTAGATGCGAGAGAAATCTGCATGTGGCGCCTTACATCCCTACATTATCATGGGTCGCAGCGCAAAGTTTTATAAACGGACGGTATGCCTGGTATCATTCCTGCACAATACTCGGTTTACTAAAGCTTTGACATGGTCGTAGGACAAGAAAAAGACCAGTAGCGCAGGATCAGCCCCTAGATCCGCTGTCCAATCTGCGCCCAAACCCAAAACTGCCGTCTCTGCCCCCACGCCGAAGGAGCAGAAGAAGCGCACCGGCTTGAAAGAGAAGGCGAAAGCGCACAAGAGCAAGCGCGAGGGCGACATACCTGTGCTCGGCGGCGCGGACTACGTGGAGCTCATGCTTGGAGGGAGACGTAAAGCGGCAGCGGAGGCGGCGAAGCTTCCCAAGGACCCCGACTCGTAGACCGCAGTGATCGGATGAATGCAAGGAGGAACGGCTGCGCCGGCGACGAGCGAGGAATACGTCTTGCAACCTTCCGGTCTTCGTGGATGCCTTGGCGATGGGCGTTGGATGTCAGCTACAGTTGACGTTGGTTGGTTGTCGGTGGGGGACGGCGAGGTGCGTACCATCGGCGAATAGTACGCCATTGTAGAAGATACCCATGGTCAATTATCTGCCGAAAGGCTTCCGTTGGGTGTATCCTGCTCAGGATGAGCAAGTTCGGGCCGCCGCGCGATTACTGTCTGGAGACGTGTCGTAAGTGGTCATGCTACCCCGTCTTATTCCCTGCTCGATGCTGACGATCAGTATCTAGTCGCGCTATGTAGTTCTCATCAGGCCTCACGCTGATCTCGGACCTGGCGGGTAGAGGATGCGATGCGGCTTCCCTAGTGGGTCAGCATCTAAAACACCCAGCGGCACTGCGCAGCTACGCACCATGCATTCGTCCCATCATGATCGTGATACTTCCGAACTTTTGGTCAATCCTTCGCCCTATCTTTCCTGTATCACGACGTCCAGTGGGTTGTGCCATAACTTGCCCGTCGTAAAGTGCAATTATGCAGATAAAGTGTATAGACGTCATTCACCCGTATGAAGTCCGGGGATTACCTCGCGGTAATACCAATCACTCATGCATACGCAGATGTCCACGCTGGTAGGACGAGAGACGGAAGAGTATACTTATGTAGAATAACCATAATCCTACACGCTACACGTACAACTAGGGATACAAATCATACAGACGCGACCTGGATGGGGGACGCATGAGTAAGTAAGATAAGCAATCGCTTTCGCAGAACACGAAGTCAAGAACGGACCGAAACAGGCAGCTACGACGAAGGCGGCATCGACAGCCGGGTGCATAGAGTAAACACTAGCGCGAGACATGGAAGGAGGCTAGGCTAAATCTATGGTCGTAGCCAAACCGGTTTGCGAGAAGACGATCGGAAGGGAAGCGAACTCAGACGATGCAATCGTCCTTGAATGAGCGAACGGCGCCCTGGGCGTCGACAACAACAGTGCAAAAAGTATGGAAGGAATCATGCATGCACAATGAAGATGAAGCAAAACATATACACCTCGCGCCGCGGTGAGCGCAGGGAACCAGGGTCCCCCGCCGGATGCGCGACGGCAATGCGCGAAGAACGTGCTTAGACAAAAGAAGAGCACGAACAACTGAAACCCGTCGAAGCAGAAGTGATGTGAAATTGACTTGGTAACGCAACATGTGTTAACTTGCGGAAGGGAGCATGGGAGACTTCTTTCGGACCACCGACGACCAAGGAACAAGGACAGGAGCTACTCAGACATTGAAAGAGGACCTTCATCTTGACCTACGTTGAGCTGGGGGCTGGAGGATCGTGAAGCCATCCAAATCGTTCTCGTCCATGCTGTACGTCGACGCTCGTGTTGAAGACGTACCGTTCCGGCTGAACAGAGCCACGGGCGGCACGGGGAGCGGTCGCGTAGTCGACGCGCTTGACCGAGGGGTGTCCGCCTCAGCCACAGCGTCGAAGCTTCGCCTCGCCATGGGTGAAGGCAAGGGAGACGATGGCAGCGGCGCCAGGGGAGGCTCGCGGAACGTACGTCCCAGGCGGAGCGTCGACTGGTTCGCACTGAGGCTCAACGCTGGGCTACTGTTCCGGCTCTGCGATGGCGACGACGACTCCAGGGAGCTGAACGCCATCGATTGCCGTCGTGACTCGAGGCCTGCCATGTATGCGGATTGACGGAGCGTCGCGGGCGCGGTCATGACGGGCTGCGGCAGCTCGGGTATGTCCGTTGCGTCGTACATGGTTGCCATCTCAAGGATGCGGTCGATCTCCACGGACGACACAGACCCGTTCCCAGAGCCGCGGACACGGCGGAGGATCGAGTCAGGATTTGTTGCGAGCGAGTTGTCAGGCGTCACGGCGAGACGACCGCCCCAGTATGGCGATGTCCCAGCCATGGGCTGCGTCGCGGGGTCGAACTCGGACTGGCGTGCTGCCGAGCCGGACACGGTGAGAGGCGAGGGCGTACCATTGCGTGAACGCGGTGGGAGTGCAAGCGTGGACGAGCCGTTCATGCCATTGCCGAGCGCCGTTGCGCCAAGCTTGGAGTTGAAGCTGTCGCGGGCAGAGAGAGGTCCAAGAATGGTGCCCATTGACTGCTCGCCAAAGGGATCCCTAGGGTCCGGGGATATGGGCGTGATAAGGGCACTGCCCATGCGAATGTATGAGGGGTTCCGAACGTATTGGTCCAATGCGTCGTAACTAGACCCGGTAGGGGAGAGCGGACCAGGCGTGATCGTGGCGGGGCGCACTTGCATCATCTGCTTCTCAGGATCGTTCGGGGTTGGCGACGCAGCCAGCTTACTGAACTTGCGCGCTCGCCGCACCTTCCGTCGGTGGAGGAGATACCAAGTGATCATCACCAACGCGACGACACCGACAACGCCCACGCATACTGCGATGACGATAATAGCAATCCTGCAAGAAGGAAGCGATCAGTCAATTTCAGGGGACAGCGGGTCAAATGAATGAATGGCAACGGAACGATGCATGCGGAGCGAGGATGTCATTCGAGCAAGCAGAACGTCAAGGCAGTGAGGGATTGAGGATCGCACATGTAAGCTACACGTACTTTGGCGTGACATGGTCCTTCGAGCTGCTCGTATCCAGATTTGCGGTCGTAGATAGCGGATTTTTAGGAACGCAAGACGAGTCGCTGTTAACATTGCCGAGAACAGAGAGGATGGGCGTTGTCTCGTTGTGCCCGCTGTTCGGGTCGTGGAACATAAGCAGGACCTCGAGGTCCCGAGGCACATCCATGAGGTACGTGTCGACGCCTGAGGCTCCGTTCGACTCGGTCTCGTTGATCCTGAACGATCCCCCTCTGGGTACAAACGCACGGATAGCAGGGGAGCTGATATTCCGGGCGGCATCGTATGTGACAGAGAAGGGCTCGCACTGAGACAGCGTCCCGTTGATGCTGTACTCCGGCACGAACGGGACAGGATCCGTTGGCAGACACGACGTGTCTGCCGAGTCTGGGGGATCGATGACAAGCACGTCAGACACGAGGGCTGTTCCGTGGCCTTGCGCGTCATCAAGTGAAGCGATGAACTGGGTGCCGGCCGGGAAGGGGAGGAATGTAATCATGGCACCGGTCTCGGACGTCTGGTTCCAAGCGTCGAGAGGGAGCGGGATGCTGATGGGGGTCCCATTGACCGGAAGGACGGTGAGGGACAAAGGCAGAGCAGCGGGAGCCTTGCCACCAGCGAAGTCGACAGAGAAGTTGCCACACTGCTTGACGGGGGAGAAATGGATGGAAGAGAAACGTGCCGCGGCCTGGGGAAGGAGCGCAAGGACGAGCGCGGCGAAGAAGAAAGAGGAGCCAAGGCCGACCAGGGCGGGCGAAGAGGAAAACATGGGGAGCCTGCTCAATGCTAGAGATTGAGGGGACAACCGCGAAAAGAGCGGACGCGGTCCTGCTGGTCCTGCTTGGTGCACAGCGAACTTGAGCTGCCGTCTACGTCTCCTGGGACATCCAGAGACCCGAGGCAAGTGGTCGGGCAGTGCTGTGACTGACGAGTATGTACAAGACAGTGGAGGGAAAGGCACAGGCCTGGGAGGAACAGAGCCTGCCGACTCTCGTGCGCTTACATACTTACATCTCCCAACATTTCGCGGCTTGGACCCGGAATACCCGCCTAGTGTCAGTCTAGGACGCCGACATGGAACTGTCGGCTCAGCAAGTAATACATCGACCTCGACTCATCATGCCCCGCGCCACGAAACACTGACAGCACATGTACTGCGGATCCATACGTCCTGACCATTGAAAGGCATGCATTATTGTTGTCGCAATCGCTGGTTCGGTTTATCGGGGTCCTCCTTACGCCCGCCCTGCCGTGGCCTGAGCTGACTAGCTTTTCGTTCCTGGTGATCTGGAACTTCGCACAATTCCCTCTCCAGTCGCCATCCCCTCCCGCAACCCACAACGACCCTGCACGACAACGTGCATGACAATCGCATTCTGTCTCTTCTAGGTCCTTTAACGGTCGCCCACCCTCCCCGCCGACGGTCGGTAGTGATCCACAAATGTATGTCTCCGAGATTCGGTCATTCCGCTCCCCGCCGTTGCTAAGGCGATGACACCTTCTGCGGTCATCATGTACTTGATTATGTGCCGGTCCGTGAGAAGAGCAAGCCAAGAGCAGGGTCAGATGCAGCGTTAGCGCGCCGCCGGAACGACTGTAGTCCGTCGATCCCGATCAATCCAGAATGAACGGAGGCCGAACTTCGAAGTCGTTAGGTCCGAGTGAGCTGTCGAACGATACCGTTCGTCGGCAAGCCACCAGTTGAGACATGCGAGCATCTACATAACGTTCGGAATGTTCCACAGTACTTAGCACTCCTCTGACCGCAGGCGGATATGTGGCGCGGTGCGGTGCAACGCGCCAAGATCAATGACCATGATGGATTGCGTATCTATCCGAGGAAGCAGCTGCGTGAGATAGATGACATCTTGTCAATTGATAGAAGACCTTGAGCAGAACCTGATCGTTTTCTTACCCGTCCTCACTAAGCTGGTCTCAGTCGTCATTACTGTGCATGTCCACGGTGTACCATCGCCTACGTGCGCGAGATACTCCCCCATACCAAGGATGAGTTATGTACGGCTTGTCTTCATCCGGACCCCTGCAACTTTTGGTTCATTCAACAGTGGCTGGCGGTACGTACACCAGACGTTGGCCGCTTTGCGTTTGCTCAGGAGACCATGTTTATCGTCGCTCCCACCAGCGTCCATCTGTCGTCAAAAAATCCATGGAAGCAAATGCCCGGCAGGCTGTTGTTGCTCTTTGCTCATGCCACGCCAG
Source organism: Dichomitus squalens LYAD-421 SS1 (assembly GCF_000275845.1). NCBI lineage: Eukaryota > Fungi > Basidiomycota > Agaricomycetes > Polyporales > Polyporaceae > Dichomitus > Dichomitus squalens. The sequence continues at coordinate 56,246 of NW_006766952.1, read as the reverse complement.
GGCCGAGGTGAAGGCGAAGCCTACGCCCGTTCGTAGATTATCAAGGCACACGTCACGCTCTCGTGCTACCTAAGTATTCATTAGTTCATTAGATCAGTTGTTCGGGCGGACCGAATGCTCATCGACATACACATCCTACTCATCGTCCTGGAAAGTATTTCGGGCGGTGCATCAAGTAGTTCACGTCTTGATGAACACGAGAGAACACGCGGTGCTTGTTATGCTACTGTACAATGCATGTCATGAATAGTCTGCTGAATTGGATTCTCCTGCCTTGTCTGAGTAAGCTATTCCAAAAACTCCTTGCCTTCGCCTTTGTGTTTCTTCAGTTCGGACTTCCAGGGCTCCCACGTCTGCCCGTACTTCTTGATCAGCCCCTTGAGCTCCTCCCTTTGCTCTTTCTGCAGGACCGGAAATGGGGCGGTCAGACAACAAATCGACCCTCCTCGGGAAGAACAGTGAGAACAAACATGTTACGCACCAAGTTCCAAGGCATCTCCCCACCGTATACCTCGGAAAACATCTCTTCGACAGGGGGCTTGGGCAGCTTATCCGCCCTCTTGTACGCTGCGTTCACTTCGTCCCTGAGCCGCTTCACGAGCGCCGTCTCCTCCTCCTTCGACCACCACCCGCGGCTCTCGAGGAACAACCGGAAGCGCACAATCGGGTTGTCAAGACGCTTGCGGTCCTCCACCTCCTTCCGTGGGCGGTACGCGAACGAGTCGTCAGACGTCGAGTGGTGCCCAACGCTGTGTATCATCCGCAGTATGGTTCCGTGAGTACGTTACCATAGCTAGCGAGGGAGGTGGACGACGCACCGGTACGTCATGGTCTCGACGAGCACTGCACGGCCCTCGTCGATGCACCGCCGCCGCGCCTCCTTGACGGCAGCGAACACCGCGAGCACATCGTTTCCGTCGACGCGGATCGTGTGCACGCCGTACCCAGGGCCACGAGATGCGATGCCGTCGCCATAGAACTGCTCCGTGGACGGTGTGGAGATGGCGAACCCGTTGTTGCGCGCGATGAACAAGGTGGGGGTTGGAATCGTTGAAGCTAGATGCCAAATTGACGAGTTTGAGTTTGAGTATAGAATTGGGCAACAAGGACAAGGCAGTACGGAATAGGCCCACCTAATGCGAGGCCTGCGTGGAAATCGCCCTCGGACGCGGCACCTTCTCCGAAGTAGACGACTGCGCAGTTCTTTCCGCGGCGATTTGGGTCGCGTTTGATCGCGTAGCCCACTCCAGCTGCTTGGGGGATCTGCGTGGCTAATGGGGAGGAAATGGTGTGCCAGTGCAACTTCTTCGATCCGTAGTGCTACGAGAAAGGGGAAGATCTCGTCACTAAACGACCTCTCTTGTAAGAAGATACGCTTACAGCTGGCATCTGCTTTCCCTTCCCGCTTGAGTCGAGGTAGGTACCAAAGCACTGGTTCATGATGTCGTCGAGGGTAAAGCCGCGGAACAGCAGCGCACCGCTTTCACGGTACTGGGCTGTTGTACGGTGTTGTTTTGAGAACTACGATGTGCGGCGGGACGTGACAGTCGCGCTCACCGAGGACCCTAGTCTGATGAGGATAAGTTACCCAGGCAAAGAGGAACAGGAACTCTCACTCATCGTCGGGAGCGAGCGCAGCTCCGGAGCCAATGACGGCTGCTTCTTCTCCAAACTCCGGGGGTAATCAGGACGGGGCAGAAGTCGAAAAAGGGGCGTACTCACAGAGGTAATCTATGCAGACCTTAAGAGACAGTCGGAACTGCGGAAGAACAAGCATGAGACTCACATAGAAGCTGATACGTCCTTGGCGCTGGAGGTTGTACAGCGTTTCGTCCATGATTGGGAGCAGGACCATATGCTCATACCTGCCTCCCGCACTCGTGAGCAAATCGTCTCTACAAGGAAGGCAAACTCAAGTACATCTTGAGGGCCAGAGCCTTGTCAATCTGGATCAGGACCGCAATGAGCTCTCCGTTCCTCTGCAGGTATAGATCGCACGAGAAGGAATGCGCACCTCAGGAACCTCGGCGCCTTCAATGGGCTGACCCGCGCCATCAATGACCCTGTAAGTGGGGATCTTCTTCTCGCCACTCATGACCGAGTTGAAGAAATGGAGCTTAGAGGTAATGGGTGAGGTCGATGTAGGCAATGACCCCAGTGCATGTTGAGGTAGCTGAGGTGTTGTGCCCGCCACTCCCCTGGCGTGAGACACGCGAGACACTCTGGAGACCAGAGCTTGGGAGAGCCTTGGGATGCGCGCCGGACGGAACATGGTGGTGGATGAGATGAAGAAGACGGCGGCTGATGATGGACGCGGCTCGGATGAGCGGGGTAGCAGTTGCGCGGCTGTTTCGCGAGACGCGTTCAGGCCACGTGCCCTGGCTATCGAGACGGGCGCTCGTCTGTTGCATCCACGTCCTCGCCTTCCTGGTCTGTCTCTCTCAGTTCTCCATTACAATATTCCTCGGCTTCCGCTCTCTGCTTGCTCGACATCGTTTGCGGTCCCATTACTGCCCCACGAAGTTTACGTACGCCACACTACATGGACGCACCTTCATCAGACTCGGAACGCGACCTCTTCGCCGACCGCCCCTCGAAGCGCGCACGCCATTCCTCCCCAAAACGGCCCTCTACTGCCGGCTCCCTCGACAGCGGCCAAGACGACACCAAGCCCCACCGCACGCATACACACAACGGGAACGGCACGTCTCAAGGCGCGGATGTAGCCCCAAAGCCCGCACTGCAGCCGAGCATCATTGGCGTCGAGCCCCTGGACGAGTTCATTCGCGAAATCGCCGACTTCATACACTATCAAATCTCCAACCGCCCGCCCGACGGGGGTGGCACCATCGAAGTCGAGGCGAAGATTGGGCTGCTGAAGGACCGTGCGAGCGGCCAGAGGCTGCAGCTGCCCGTGCTGGTCGAGACCAGTGCGTGCATCTTCCAATCTGTGCAGCGGGGGTTTTGATTGACAGTGTAGGCTTACGTTCCGCACGGACGCTCTCGAACTCGCTCGTGAATGCCTCTTGTCCGGTCTGGCGTCGTTTGTCCAGTCCTCACGCCCAACGCGATTGATATGCGGTTCGAGTCGAATATGTCTGCCGTGCGTTTCCTTTCTCTGTTTAGTTCCTTTGCCACTGCGCATGCTCACGCGACTGTCGTTGCGCGCACGCGTGCTGCAGAAACAACACCAGCATTTCAACAAGCTGCTGAACGACCTCAAAATTAAGCAGCAGGCCGACCTCAAGATTGACTACGAGCACCTCCACCTCATTGACAACTTCTACGAGCCGGAAACAGGCCGAGACAAGATTCGCGTTACCCGTAACGAGAAAACGGGCGAGGTCCGCGAGTGCATGCGCAAAGTCCGCCTGGGGGACTTGAACATCTACAGCCCGAAGCGGTTTGTAGATTGGAGAGTTAGCGTGAACGTGGAAATCCCTGGTGCGTCCATCGAGTTTGTGTTGTATGCTGTATACATTTGTGCTGCGCGCCTCCCTCGCGGCGGACGTGCCTTGCGGGCACAGAGTGCAGAGTGTAGGAAGTGTTGGAGTGAACGGAGCCCTCCCTTCCAAGCTATCGTGAACCAGATGTTTCCGACGGGTAGCTGATATCGAGCTGTGGCGCTCGGTGCTGCAGTACCACCACCAATAGGTACCCCAACACATTCGCGGCGAAAAGACCGCCTGAGCTACTCCCATCAAGAGTTCGCGATAGACCTTACCCAGGTCACGGCGAGCGCGGGTCCAAATTCCAAGGTGTGCTCACGTTACGTTTCTTGCACGTTGTGTGCATTCCTGACGAGCGGCGATGGGCAGCCGGAAGTACTGCACGAGCTCGAGGTCGAGCTGAAAAACTCCGAGTACCTGGTCGCGATGGCGGCCAAGCGGGGAGACGCGTCGCTGTCCCTAGAGGAGCAGAACGCGTTCGACGAGCTGATCCACGCGTTTGTGAATAACGCGCGAATTCTGGCTCGGAACGCGGCTCCCGGAGACGGTCGTTAGCGCTATCGAAGCCAGTGCGGTCCTCTTCTGTTGCTGTCGGGTTGTGGTTGTAGTGTGTATCGTTATGTTCTCGCCCTAATGACACTAATTGCGTAGTTCGCGGTGATTGTATTCATAGTTGCTATGCTCGTTACTTTCCGGTGTAACTACTATTCTGAACAGACGCTGCCGTAAGAGCGAGGTGCCGCTAGCCCTTGGATAGGCACGAAGCAACCACCGCATTGACCAGCCCGTGTCCCGAGCGAGCAGAGCCACACTCGTCCGTTCTGTCCACAAACGAGCGCACCCGACGCAAGCTGTCTGATGCGCTCCCGTCGCGACGCCACGCGCGCGGGAGATGACAGGCTGGCCGTGACGTGCCTGCCACTCAGTCTTCCTATCCTCGTGGCCTCCCTCTCCCCTCCAACCCTGCGCGCGACTTCGTTTGCAGGTCGACTTACGGCAAGCGGGCCTGCGCGGCGTACGCGCGGACGAACCCAAACGCCACGGGGACCACATAGCTCCTTACACGAGCTGAGGCGCGCAGTGTTCCGACGCGGCTGCGATAGAGCTCGGCTTCCGCTTCGGATCCGCCTGTGTTTCGTTCACTTGGCACGTTCGCGATTCGAAGGTTAAGTCGAGGCCAGACATCAGGCCCCCTATCTCTGGGAAAGAGAAAGGCGCTAGCGCGAAGTCCGATGTGGCCTTCGCGTTCGACGATCCGAAGGACGCCTGAACGCGAACGCGAACGCGAACAACGGGCTCCTATGCGTCTTCACGAACCCACTAAGACGCCGCATCACGCTCAGCGGCCTAGGCTGAGCCGCGACCTGCGCAGAAGCCCAAGGCCACAGAGTGGTACGGCGACCAACCGACGCCGTCTTCTCGTCTCACTCTTTCGCCGGCCGGCGGCTTCAGTCAGCATCAGGCACTGGCGGACACCCCACTCGCCATCGTGTCTTCTAGTGCGAGCAGTGCAGCTACAGCATCCGCTCGCAACAAATCTAGAGCGACCTTCGCGGGATCGCCAAGACGTCGCTGGTTTCCAGTCCGTCTGCGAATACGAACGGCGACGAGACGAAAGAGGGCGCGCGGGTTGCTCCTTGACGAGAGACCCTGAGCAGCCGTACGTAACGCGCGCCCGCGACTGCGTACGCAAGGGTTCCGGAAAGTCCAGATTGCTGCCCTCCGGTCGTGCTCGGACGCGCGGGAGGCAGAGTCGGAGGTTCTATGCACGCACAGGACGTGTACTGGTCTCTTTGTAGACCCGGGATTTCCCATTGCGCTTTCCGTCCCTCCAGGGCCCGGCGAGGAGGTGTGTTCCGACAGGGAAGACGGAGAGGCACGAGAATTGGCGTAGGGGGTCGCAGGAATGGTGCTGAGGCGTTTGATGCCGAGACGGAGTTATCGAGTCAGCGGGCGATGCGACAGAGAAGAGAGTTGATGGCATTCGGATGTATGTCCCCGGGAGTACGGGTAGGATGCACCCTGCCAATTAGGACTCCTTCTCCTTCGCTTGTCGGGAGCGTGTGGAGGAACCCGGGTATCGAACTTGCCCTGGCCGTGGCCGTAGGACAAGGACGGTGCGGAGTCTTCGGGGCCGTGAGAGGGCGCACAGAGACCCTGAGAGACCAAGCATGCCGATGCAGTCTTGGGAGGAGGAATGCCTGAACTAGGATGAGACGGGAATATGGGGTTTGGGCGGGAATGCCGCATTTGGCCCTTCGGTCATCGGAGGAGGGCGAGTGGAGGCGTACCGGCTCGCTGAATAGCCTGGCAGACGTTGAAGTATTGATGACGCTAGAGCTGATACATACGTACTAAAGGCCCTGGCCATCAACGGCTCGGGTGCCTACCCGCCGGCCGTGATTCATGCTCTGTACTGTAGTCGTGTTTCGACGGATTGCAGTAGCGCGGAGTGAAATATGGTCCTGTTTAGGCGGGCGAGGGACGGAGATAGTCCGTCCGAAGTAGCCGATGGCGCGACGTCATGATGAGACGACTTTGGCCTGCGATTGACACTGGAAGCAACGCCAGATGCAGAGAACGTGAAGCTGTCGTCAGATGACAGAGACGTGAAAGCGGTGGTAGATTAGCAGGAGATAGCACGACCCGCACCGAGTTCGTTGTGCCTACCCAGAACAGACGCGAACACGGTCAGAACCCCGTCGCCCTCTTCGGCGAAGCCTGGTATGTGGTCACGATCTGATCCACCTAAGCTCAGCGCGAAGGAGCCTTGCCTGTGGACATTGGCTGGGCAGCTGGATTCGCCGCTGCCAATGCGGTCTCGAATGGGGGTGAAGCTGTGGTCAAAGCCGTTCACATGTCAGGACTGTGGGCGCGCCGGAGACGATGCCGCGCACTTGACCCAGGCTACGCAGCGTCATGCGCTGGAGGCGTCGATAGCGCGGCTTTGCAATTGAGCCACTGGGCGTGCCATATGCAAGGCAGTAGTGTGCGAGTGGTGGCGCTGCGAGGACGTCCGAAGATCACAATGCAGATTGTCGCGCAGCTGAGCGAAGCGAAGAAGCTGTCGTATGCGCTGAGCGCCTTGTTGTACGCGGTAGCGCGATAGCATGAGAGCTCGAGGTAGTCGAATGTCCTTCTGGGGCGTAATAGCTAGCAGATAGTATTCGAGCGGGGGCCGTGGTGTGCATTGGGTCAAGGTCTGGATATCATACACGGGTCGGACAGACAGCGGAAGCCGTTGTATTGAGGGATCAGCCGCCGAGATTCCTCTGGGACGATAGAGACGTAAGTGGATTGGGGAGGACGCCGAGGAAGCTGAACATAACCATATAGGGGCTGGTGAATTCGGAATTGCGCATAGGAATGACTGGCTGGATCCGGAGTGGACGGACGCGCAGACTATAGAATGCGCAGGTGCGTTCGATTCGATGGCGACTTGTCGCACTAGGATGTGGATGCACAGTGAAGAGAGAGAACGCGAGGGCAGCCTATCGTGGATTGGTGTTGAACTTATGGCTGCGAGAGGGACATGCGGTCGTTGAAGTTTCAGATTGGGTTGTAACGTGCAAGATCGGTCGATGTAGAAGTGCGAAGGAGGTAGGTAAGTCGGGAATGAGACTGTAGCCGTGTCAAGGGAAGCCAGAGAGGGGCGTCGAACGCAAGCATGAGATACGATACGATAACTTTACAGAGAGCAGGCACGGTGGAGTGCTTGCTGGTACGGATGGAAAGGGCTGAGGATGGACGAAGTGCCTGGTGTCAGTCTGGTGTGAAGATGAGGCACCGAGGACGAGGATATGTGGGGGATGAGGAGGAGAGAACAGTGGGAGGGAAGGCTGAGAAGGATGGGCACGAGATGGTGGCGAAGAAGGCGGAGAGTGATGGCCAGATCGCGGTCAAATGCGGGGTGGGCAGGCGGCGCACGAAGAGAGGATGTGAGATGAATGTGTCCGATACGCTGTGAGGACGGCCTCGCGGGGAGGCCAAGCGCGTTCGCTGAGACGGAATCGGTCGCGGAGATCGGACCGCCGGCGGGATGTGGGAGAACATACTATATATGGGCAAGGGGGAGGACGGGAATCTGAGATGGGTGATCGGTGGGAGATCTCGATGGGGCAGGGGGAGGAGGAACGGCTGAAAGCAGCGAGCAGAGTCCCCCGCAGACGGCCTGACATACATATCATCCCTGCAGCCCTCTCACGTCCCTCTCACGTCCCCCGCCCCCGCGGTTTCCCCCAGCAAGGACAGCCCGGCGCCAGGCGGAGGCAGCAAGCGAAGAGGACGAACAGTGGGCAACCGTGGAAGCTGTCAGGAGTGCTTTAGGAAAGCGCGAGTCCCACGAAATGGAAATCGCCCTTGGCCCGACTGGTGAGGACGTGGAGGTGCGATCAGGAGTATACCACCGCCAGCCTCAGGTGAGCTTCCTCCCCCGCCTCTCCGCTCTTCCTGCACCGACCCCGTTTGTCTATTTCCCAGCCAGGTCCGCCTCCTCTCCCTCCCTCCTCCTCCTCCTCCTCCTCCTCCCCCATGCCGTTCCCCATCCGCCTCTCCCACGTCAACAGCATGACCCCCATCCACTCCCTCCCAGTGGAGCTCCTCACCCGCATATTCCAGCTCGGCGTCGACTCCCAGCCCGCTCCTGACGACCGCGATCCTTGCGAGCTCACCTTCGAGGTCACCATCTCCCACGTCTGCCGCCACTGGCGCAATGTCGCCCTCCATACCCCCCATCTATGGACCACCATCCACTTCCGCACAACGCCCCACATGACGCGCGGCAACACCTATCTCGCCCGCAACGCTCGCCTCCCCATCGACATCTACGTCGACACCTGCTCCGAGGACGCCTACGCGCACCGACAGGACCTCCTCTTCCGCGAACAGTTCATACCCGTCTTCAACATCGTCCTCCCGCACATCGACCGCTGGCGCGAGCTCCACCTCAAGGTCGCCGACCTCGAATGCAAGGCCGGCGCGCGCAAGGTCCTCAACACCTGCGGCTCCGCGCCCATCCTCCGCACCCTCCAGCTCTGGCACGTCCAGAACTGGCAGACCCCCGAACGCCTCTTCACCGCGATCGGTCCTCCGCCCGTCGTCGTCTTCGCCGGCCACCTCCCGTCGCTGAAGCACATCATCCTCCAGGGCGTCAACCTACCCTGGGTCAACTCGCCCTTCCTCCGCAACCTGACCTCGATCGAGTACGCGCTCCATTCCGACGACGTCCGCATGCCGTTTCCCCTCTGGCGCACGATGCTCGCCGCGTCGCCTGCGCTCGAGCGCCTCTCGCTGCACTATTCTGGGCCCCGCGCGCGCGCGTCGGGCGCGGTGCCCCCGGACGGGATCGAGTGGTGGGGCGCGGACCCGCCAGGACCGGACGCGGCTCTGGCGCCTGGGCATGTACCTCCGCCGTCGGCGGCCCCGGTACTTCTGCCCTGTTTGCAGGAGATACAGCTCAACGATCTGGAGTCGGACTACTTGATCGCGGTGTTCAAGTCGATCGATGCGCCGAACCTGCGCTCGCTGTATCTCGAGCTGGACACGGAAGACCAGGACTTTTCGCCGTTCGTCGAGTTCCTCGCTTCGAGCCCACGGCGGGGCGCGAGCGAGTCGTCTGCTTCAAATGGAGACGTACCTGCGCTGAACGGGCAGGGCGCGTTGCAGGCAAGACCGAAGTTCGCGCGGCTGGAGAAGCTAAGTGTGAACCGGCTGGTGTGCAGCGCGGAGAGCTGGAAGGCGCTGCTGGAGAGCCTGCGTGCGCTGACCCGGCTCGAGGCCGACTTCCTGTCCATGCACGAGGGCGCGTTCGGCGTTCTCTTCGGCACCGTGCGCTCGGAGCCGCCACAGCTGCAGCCCCCCCACGCCCATGCTTCTCCCTCAGTCGCTGTCGCTGTCGCTGTCACTGGTAACGGCATCGGGAGCGAAGCCGGGGAAGACGCCGCTGCTCCGCTGCCGAGCAAGGATAAGGGCAAAGCCAAGGCCAGCGAGGCCGACCTCGTCCTGGAGGACATCCCGATCCTCCCTGCTCTGCGCGAGATCCGCTGTGCCGGCGTCTCCAGCAAAGAGGTCGCCCGATTAGCGGCACATCGGCGGGCCTGCGGTACACAGTACCGCATCCGACGGTGGGAGGTCGAGGAGGCCATGCGGGACGACGACGGGCTCGCGTTCGAGCGGGAGCTGGAGCGGGTCAGCGCGCAGTGGCTCGAGGAAGAGCACGCGCGGGAGCGAAGAGAGGGGAGGGTGAGGGAGCCGTGGCGGTGGGACGAGCCGGTGGAAAAGGTGGTGTGGTACAAGGAGGAGGGGGACTACGACGAGGAGGATGAGGAAGAGGAGACGGGGGACGAGGACGAGTATGGGGAGGATGATTGACCTCAGTCTGCGGCTCTGGGTCGGAGGGGACATTTCGGCAACTGCGTGCTCAGACTAGCGAGGTGGAGCGACCGCGGCATGCACATGCACGCGTGACAACCCTCCGAGATATGCACGCTTGACATGCCCACCACCGTTAGGGCGCACTATGCGCTCGCTAAGGTGATGCGCTGACAGACTCACCTCCACGCTGGACATATCGATTGTGAAGTCGTGCCGGAGAAGCACGAGTGTACGTCTATCGTGCCGGTGATCTGTCCAACATATCTATCATGCTTGTATCATCATGCTACCAAGGGTTGGTTAGGTACTGCTGCATCTTGTACGATTCCACGTTTCTGCCATCCACTGCGTATCATACATTATCAATGTGTATTTGTTTGATTTATGCATGTCCAGACCGACTAAAGTTGAGAACGGTGGGCATCGAACATTGAATTTAGGAGTTGGGGCGGTACAAGATCTACGCATTAGTATAGTAAAAGTATGTCCATTCGGATCATCACCGCAAGACGTCGTATGAAGTATGCGGCGACGACACTCGCGTCACTCTACTTCGCACCTGTCTTGCCCTCTAGCCGAAGTCGCGCCTGCTCTAGTGCACGGTAGACGTCTGCGGCGAACGTCGAGTCCTCGGGCACGTCCAAAGCCTTCTGCAGCTCAACGACGGCTTCCTTCGTCAACAGTAGCGTCGGAGCCGGGTCCGCGTCGACGCCCTTCTCAGAATGCTCAGAGCCGGACGGGGCATAAGGGGGAGGCGGCTTCTCAGACTCGAACGACTTCGGTGGGCGAGGCGCGTACTTCGCGTAGATGGCATCGAGCTCGGGGCTGGACTGCGTGATGATCGCGCCTCTTTGCAGGAGGCCCTCCAAGTATTCCGAAGCCTTGTATGCTGCACGCAAAGACGTGTGCCTGAGCGTTCACGGAAATGGTAGGGCAGGGACTGGACAGCGCACCTCGATAATGTGACCACGAGCGCCAGATGCAGAAGAAGAATGGGAAGTTGGGTATGATGGCTAGCAGGACGGACATTGAGCTTAGGCGAATGTTCACGGCAGTCTAGAGGACGTACGTATGATCGCGAAGGGTGCCGTTAGCGGCGAGATTGCCAACCACATCCAGAAGCCCTTCCTATGCTTTGGAGTCCGTCTCTCTAGCAGGGAATGCAAGTGTGGGATTGGGGCCGGGGAGACGGACGGTGGGAACACCAGAGGAATCTTGCATGGATGAAAGTCCGGAGCGCGTGGCGTTATGAAAATGCGAAGGGGGGAAGCTGGGTCAACAAATTGGCTTTGAGCTTAGTGGGCAAGATTAGGTAGCCTACCGTGGACGGTCCTTCTGTTTTAGAACTACTCGGGACGATATTCGAGATCTTGGGGCCGAGAGAAGGGTCCAGTGACTTGAGCGCGAGTTCCTCAAAGTCGAGGCGATCAACTAGTCGCTCGCCATAAAGGAACGCTTTCCGCTAGGAGCAACGCAGCACATAGTCAGCATGCATATAAGCTCTAGCGGAGACTCAGCAGACACCGCGACAGATTGACGCGTCCTCGCAGGCACGATTGGCAAGTGAACAGGAAGCTCACCTTCCAGCTACTTTCAGGTGCTTTCCCAAGCCCCGCCCACAAATCCGACGCTTTCGCGACAGCCCATTTGGGCCAGGAAGATGTCTTCGTATCCTCTGGTGGCGTGATAAAGTGGTAGTATGTGAGGTGTTCTACCGGCTTGCCATTGATGGGATTGCGGTGGGGAGTAAGAGGGAGCGCGATTATACGCATTGAACGCGTCGCATTGCGCGCGACGGCGGTGGCTCTCATCTGACCACGCCTTTGACAAGAGCAAGCAGGACGGCGTGAACAGATGTAAGATTCAGGAGAGCCTGAGACGAGCTGCAGGGAGAAGAGAGTGAGGGGACGGCAGAGTGGATGATTCTGCATGACGCGCCATTGCGCCGCGCCGTCACGGGCTCCCTCGCGTGGCCGCCACGTTCTCCAGTGCCAGACTTTGGCCCGGGTAACCCGCGTCCTCGAGTTGACTTCGACCTGCTTCAGCTTGCGGAGGAACTTCGATCGTCTACGGCAGCCACGCAATACCACGGATTGATTGCTCGATGTACGTAAGTACACTCACTTCTATCTGCGTTATTTTTTGCGGTCATGATGTCCTTCTATACTGAACGCAGACCGGCTACACGCCGCGACGCAACTCTAGCTTGTTGCCTCCGACTTTGCTTCGCTCGATGCTTTTTGATCATCTGTAAATGAGACACCATTCAACGGCGATGTCGTGACCCCGATCGGCCACGCGAAAATACGAAGTGGCTCAACTATCTTCACTCCCCTTGGTGCGTACGTCACATTCGACCGTCTCATCCAGACTTCACGCTCATGAATATGATTCACTAGATGCATCTGTCTCGGTCTATACGTAAAGGTTCCCGTGCTCGACCATCACATTGGACAATATCCGACCGGACTGGGAGTCTATGCTCTCTGTAATGACTCTACTAGCCGCGTATCTGCCTCGAGACATTGGTACACACTCTCAAGCTTCCCTAACCATGAGATTTCGACCACCTGCAAACCACGATCAAAAGATCTCTTATAATACTTGGAGGCCACTTTCAGGTGCTTAGGGTCTCCTTGGTCTTGCCCTTCCAGCCACCGCCCAGCTCAAGAGCGTAAGTATAATATCGGATACACTCTGAACGTACTCCATCTGATTTGCTAGGAATGGAACAGAATCCAGTCTTCTACACCGCTGTAGACCAGGGTGCCGTCTCTGAGGGTGTCTTTGACTTCAAGCTCGCCTCCTCGGGATCGGAAGTCTACATTGGCGGTACGGACTCGCGCCTCTCAACCGGCTCGATTGAGTACTCCGAGCTCGTCAACGACCAGTTGTGGCAAGTCGGTGGCGCAACCCTTACCCTCAATGGCGACAAGGTCCCACCCAGGTTCGAGACCATCATAGACTCCGGCACGACGCTCATGGGCGCCGAGACTGAGACTGTGGACTAGTTCTATGCGCGGATCCCGGGTTCGGGCTTAACGAGAAGTATGGCTACTACACGCTCCCTTGCGACTCTGTTTCGCAGCTTGAAATCAACTGGGGAGGCAAGACTTGGCCTGACGACACCGATAAGTGAGTATCCATGCATTGTGAGACCAAGAACCATGAAACCATGAATTTGACGTTGATCTCTCTTAGCTTCAACCTCCGCAAATAAGCAACGGCAACTGCGCTGGTGCCCTAGTCGCTATTGGATGCAACAGCAACAACGCTTTCCTCCTCGGTGACACGTAACCGCCTCAGATGGCAATATGTCTGCCTTTGCATCGCTGATGCTTACCCTCCACCACTGTCATGAAGGGTGTGTACATCACGTTCTCGGTCGACGCTGGCAAGAATTCGGTCGGCTTCGCTGAGCTCGCCTAAACATATGATGAATTGAGGCTGGCTAAGTGTACTAGGTAGTTGTACTTGTACTTGTAGCTGGTGTACTAGCCTAGGTGTTCTTATACGCCGAGTTGTTCGCATTAGTCGCCGACGTATTGAGGTGTTCCTATATGCCAAGGGAGCCAGTTGTATAAAGGCAGTGGCTGATTTGTGCGGCTAGGGGTGTGCTTGATCACTTCGGAGCATGTAAGTAAGTAGCGGTGCCTTACTGAACGTACTTAAGGGCTCGTGAGCGCTGAGCGAGACTCCCTACCCACGCCGTCCAAACTCGACGCTTGCCATATATAACTAGTTAGACGCCGATACCTCCGGTTAGGCGGAACCATCATGTCCATCTCGGAGCGCACGCACATTCGTTGGGTAAGAGATTTGACTACATAGGATGCAGATCTGCACTTGTCTTAGTCGATCATAGTTTCCAGATGAGGCGTCGGAGCCGACCTCAACGCTTGTCCTCACGGCGCACAACAGGCAATTTGTAGATTTGCGCCTCGTCAAGCCTGATGACCCTTTGGCGCCGTTCACTTCCCTCGATTGGGGTATCGGGGGCAGGTCCGTAGGAATCTTGTCACACGGAGAGTGGATCCACGATATTGATTCTCGCACGGAGAACCCGGACGAGAAGGACGAGGGAGACATGTACCCACATTCCGAGTTGCCCAACGTGACTCTTGAGCGAGGAAAAATGCGACATCCAGAAAGCGGGGAGATCAGAGAGTACGAAGAGGGCTGGAAAGACCTCGATATACTTCCGGTTGGAGGGCCAGAAACCGGGAGACGGACCAGCGTCGTACTCGAAACCGCCTTTGATCCGTCCGACAAGTCGGCAGTGGCTGGGACTCGGAGGGGCCTGATCGTGAGGGTCGGACAGTTCTGTCAGGCAATCCTTCGCGATGGACCGTCTCTCGTGGTCGAGAGATGGCTGTGGACCGCTGATGAAGGGTGGAAGATGCTCGCTCGTATAGGGGAAGGGGCTCATCTGCCTTGCGATCTTACGTGGAGCGAGGCACTGGCATCAGGGGATCATGGTAGCAAGGAAGGCATTCCTTGGGTAATCAAGGAAGTGCGCATGTGGTGACTGTAGCGCAGGTGAGCATGAGTCCTCTATCAATTCTTCCGCTGTTGCTGTCTGCTGCTCACGTCACTTATCGAAGCATTTGTTTTCTATGGTTATACAGTGACGGAAGATAACGATTCCTGTCAATCACACCTATGAATCTTCGTCTCGTGCGGCCCTTTCGTGCTCCGCTTTTTCCCGCAATCAGACAGATGGAAGCGACGCACTGCTGTAAGTCGAAAGCCAGCCACTCAACCATGGCCTCCCCCCAGAAGTGCAGAGTTATAGTGGCTGGCTCGCAATGCTGCTTGACGGCAAGTTCTGAATAGGAGATGGCGAAGAGAACGACGCGCACCAACACGACGAGATCGACTCCGCTCTAGGACCGGGGCACGCACATACCCAGAAGGAGATCAAGCACTAGCAGGAGGGATGGTGGTCCTCCAGCCGGCGGACGGCCCAGGAGAAGCTCGATCTCTTACGCAGGGATCTGGATGATCAGACAGAATGGCAAAAGTTCAAGGACAGGAAAATCGATGAATGGGCGAGAGGTCTGCTTCCGCACGAGCCACATCGGGCGAACATGAGCTCCATCCTTTCCAGGATATGAGCAATATCTCGTCGTTTCCGGATGTGTCGTGAGTGTCCCTTTCTTCTTTCATCATCTTTCGATCCGCTCTCCTTTTGGGCACCCTAAGGGGCTCGACGCCGCTGGCGTTTGGCTGGGGTGTCTTCGGTCACCTTCGCCCGTTACTGACACTCTAACAGACGCTACTCGACGTCTATCACTAAGTACCGCGTGGAAGGGGAGGCTTGACACCTCCCTGGCCCGATATTACAGAGGTTTGCCAAGCTCGTTGGAGTCTCTACGTAAGTCTGTCTGAACGCGTGGTGTACCCCCGGTGTAGTAGTGTCGGCATGCGCCGCAGTACGGACGTGTAGGACCGTGTTCTACTGCGCCCCTTCTGCGCATCCGCTGCGCAATGATCACGCATATACTGGACTCAAACGGTCGTTTCCGTTGTAGATGTTCACGAGATGCACGTGGCTTCTAGAGAGCGTACAAATGTGTCGCGGATCATGTCCAGTTGCTTCACGCACACTTTCTTGTAACAGAGACTTCTACTGCGCGATCCTTTAGGTGAGTATCTCCAGTAGCCCTATACTGTATTCCCACGTTACTGAAGCTGATTCAGGTGCACAACAATATCCGCACCTTCTGCGATCACCATGGCCACACAGAACAAGATTGAGTACACGGAGGACGTCAAAGCCGACCCCTTCACCCTGCCAGAGTACACAGTCCCTCAGCCGGACAGCGCTCCGTCTCCAGCACACTCCACTGTCGCCTCCCCACACGAGGAGAGATATCAGGAGACTGCTGACGACGAGTCTTCTGATCCCGAAGAGCGCAGCTCGGAAACCCTCCAGTCCGATGGTGGCAAAGCGCTGAAGATGCTGGGGACGGGCGTTGTTGCGATCGTCCTCCCACCGGTGCTCATCGCCGGAGCAGCGGTCGCGTCGGTCGGCGTAATGATCTACGGCTGCGGGAAGCTTCTCGAGGGTATTGGGAAGGGGCTCGCTGTGGGGCCCGAGACAGCATACAAGGCGGGCGTGAAGCCGCAGGTGAAGAGGCTTAAGCGGGGTTTCGGGGTTGACGATTCGAAGAAGGACGCTCGGGGACCGATATCCATCTGAAGAAATGGATGTTGAATACTTACCGGTGAGTTCGGACTTGTGTGACCGAAGATCAAATCTGGATTGACGAAGATTCGGGTCACGCTAGCAGGCGCACGAGAATGCGCGTTATCCTGGCTGAATTGTAGTATCACGGTTCTGTATGAAAGGAGGACGTCTACGACTGCATGTAACTGGCTACGTAGCATGCTGCGTATACATGTATTCGATTGACGGTGAAGCTCCCCAAACTCTGCACGTGGGCAGCTACGAAGTTGTATAACTGCGCGTCGGCAACGGCACACTGTAGCTGAAGCGCCCTTCTGCAGGATTCGGCGGAGCTTGTAAGGGGGAAATGACCTATCTTGAGGATGTCGAGTGCTAGGAAGTAGTATCCTGTCATACTTCTGTTTCGTAATGGAATCCTCGGACTTTCCTTTGCTCGCTCTATCGACGTGGACGAAGAGATGCAAGACCCATCTTGGGCCGCAGTCGCTTCTGGGCCCGAGAAGCAACTTGGACGCCTAATTATCCTCGCACAGCACCCGTCACTCAACGCACGCACCCTACAGTCGATACTGCCCGCGCGATCGAGTGCGTACTTTCAAACTTTCATAGGAAGAGGGACCGCATCAGTCGAGCGCTTCGGAGTACGAAGACACGGCGACATTCGACCGCATGCGTGCGAACACCTGCATACGATGGGCAGTGCAAGAGATCGATCAAATCCGCAGCCGGAGTCGACTGCGCACGCCGCCCGAAATCGATTTGTCAGGCAAACATCGTTCGGCAGTTTTGAAGAGGTCAGGTGACAGACAAGGTAATCAAAGGATCACCACAAGTACGATAGGTATGCCTGAGGTCTATGCCTTGTTCTCGTCTGGAATCGGCGGCCTACGCATAGGCCATTGACCTGTTTTTCAGGCGTATAACTTGGCGTATGACGCGACGCAATCAGGCAGTCGGTTTGACATTCTCGGCTGACCACTAGCACTAGATCCGCAGTCTATCGAGGCGATGCAAGAACCGCGATGACGAGCTCATACAAATGACAGAGCGCAGACATAGTTTGGCGCATTCTACCCCTGCGAAAGCGTGCTGTCCTTGTGAGTGTCCTCGGAGGTATTCTGCACCTCTGACAACCTGGAGCACGTGTTGAACTCCGTTTGAAACAGGAAGGTCAGACCGTACCCCCTCGTATTATTCCACCGAGCCGGACACCCCACCATGGCGAGCACCCAGACGCAGACTTGGCAGCCCGACGTGAAGAGCCATGAGGGCCCTATCGACCCCGCGGTCCTCCCTGAATACACGCTGCTCCCCGCAAGCCCGCCTCGGTCCGTGGTGTCGTACAACGATCCCGATGGCGCCAGCGAGGCAGGCTCGTCCGCCTCCAACCACAATGCGGATGCGACCACGTGCGGCATTGAGTCCTTGAAAATTATCAAGATGTTATATACGGGCATACTCGCGATCGTGTTTCCCCCAATGATCATCGGCGGTGCAGCGCTCGCGGCAGCGGGCGTGATGCTCTACGGCTGTGGGAGGGTGCTCGAGGGCATCGGGCGGGGGCTCTCGATCGGACCCGAGGTCGTATTCAGGACGTTCATGAGGAAGAGGGTGAAGATGCTGAGAGGTGCCCTTAGGGAGGGCAGACGGGTGCCGGAGCAGGAGCAGGGGCAGGTGGTCGAGGGTCAGGTGGCGCTGGAGGATGTCGAGGCTGGTCAAATTGGCGGACCGATTGCTATTTGAGTCTCGCTGCCCGCTCGCTATGTGAACGATGCAGTGAGCGCATTCGATAGCAGTTGCCTAACGGAGGTGGGTCGGTCCCTTGCAGAGTTGCAGGTACGCGAGCACAAGACTGATTGTGACTTACTTGTGCTCGAGGCAAAGTCCTCAATGACCTATGGACGTCGATAACCCAATTGTACATGGAGAGATGGCTTACAGGCATGAGCGAGAGACATACATGCCCGAGCAAGTCGCATAGGACCTGACCGACAAGGTGGATGTGAGATGTTGAAAGTGATGGATAGCGGATATGAATGTACGAGGCGAAGGCATCAGGCTGTAAGTTATACGTACAACGTCGAGTCAAGCACAGGTAATGGTTGAGCAGTTGTAGCCAAAAGGGCGACATCAGTGGCAGGGCGGAGAAGATGTCGAACAAGGCCCTGTCAGGGACGCTAGCGCTCACAGATCTCTGTGCAACATATCAGATGCACAGTCAGCCTCGCTCTCGATCCCCTGCTCGACATACCTTCTTCCATATTCGGGTGCCTGCTGGGGACTTTTCGGTGCGATGCAAGATCGCGTCACGGTGTGTGAAACATTGATATGATTTGCCTCTTCACACTCGTCCGAGATTGAGGAAGCGCTCGATCTAGAGTTCAGCGGACAGGTTTGCTCCAGACTGTCGGAAAGTTCATGTGAAGGGTTAGATGACGCCGAGGAAGATTCTGAGCGCCAGATCCCATGTTATTCGCGCTTACCTTGAACATATCAGTGGAGGCCAGAGCTCGCCGCGCTACACTTACTACCGCCACCATGATACATCCGCGGAGATCGTCCGTATTCTTATCCACATAATGAACCGCGCCAAGCATTGTATATCAAGCAATGAATGCTGCACCGAGACGAAGTGGCCTTGTTGCTGCAAACCCTACCTGCTCGTCCTGCGCCGCCAGTGCGGCAACACTACCAGCACGGGCACGGATCTGGTGACTTTGCTGTCAATCCTTGCCGATTACCTCGTACTGACCCCAAATCCTAGGAATGCATAGACAGCGCCCTCGCGCACGGCTGCAATCATGTTAGCAGGTATGCGTAGCGACGAACCCTGCACGAACCGGCCATAGAACCCTTCTGACATCTCCAGCTCCATTCCGCCTGCCACCGCTGCCATATACATCGAAAGAAGTGATGCACGCTCTTCGTGGTGGTCACGCTCTCAGAGTGCCTGTTGCCGCGTCCGCCGAGAGTGTCCGGCATTGGACTATGCCGCACCAGCCCGTGGATGTGCGAGCTTGTCATGCCAGCTAGACGTGTTGACATGGCGAGCGAGGGGCTGGGAGGATTGCAAGGCCCTCCAAAAGATTCTTGGCAGAGGATTCGTGGGTACCACTTGCTCGCACGATCGATTGCGGTGATGCGGGGGCTGTTGGCTCGAGCCAAGGTTGTCGATGCTCTCCTCTATCCAATTTGGTATGCATCGAGGCATTGCCAGACGATCTATGCTGACAAGCACCCAGCAGCACCTTGCATCGAGGTATTTCGCATGCCCACATGATGCCACGACGCGGGTGCCGGTTACCTCATGCGTCCCTCTGCGGCCGATATATGCGGCGCGAGCTTGGGATAAGCTCAAGCTTAGACTGCCGGTGCCTTCTCGTTCGACGGCAAGGTCGCAATCAAGCCAAGCAGCACTGATGATCCCAAACCTACGAGGACATGGCACTGGGAAGAGTTAGTAAAAGGCAGAGCTGTAAGAGGAAACATGCCACTTGCGTGAGGTTACAGCGTAGGAGTGGAAGGTAGTATAAGAAGCTTCCATTGCCCAAGTCTGATTCGAACCCTTGTGTCGTGAGCTTTAAGAGCAGTATAAGCTGATAGAGTAAGCTACCGAAGGTAGAAGTATGGAAGTTGACCTGGAAGACCGAGATCACCCGGCCGCGACCCAGGTCGCACTCACAGAGCATATGAACGCCGCTAGAGCTCTTCGATGCACAAAGACGGCAGTCATAGATCATATGAACCTGGGAGAGTAGGCTCGGGAGCGCCCATGTAGACGGTCTTCTGACATCCCTGGCACATGTCCATAGTCCGAATAGGGGGCACGGGGCCCAAAGAGGCCACACATTGTTGAACAAGGACAGGGCGCACAAGACCTGAGTAAACTGTGGAATATGACGTCTATGGAGGTGCATCTGCGTGTTGGTGAGCCTGCCAGAACCTCAGGCAGGTAGGTGAAAGCTGCAAAGAGACATTGCCATGCTCGTTGTGCAACGTGTCGTCATTGATATTGACTCCTCGGAGCATCTGGAGCTGTCAGTCCTAGTATGAACATCACAATGGCTGATGAATGCATATCTACGCGCTTACATACGATGTGCGAAGGTATGGCGACTTTGGACAGTACAGTCAAGTTTGTCGTGTTTCATCGTTCTGGCTTGCAAGGCCGCTCGAGCTGGCCGCTGGTGATTGAAACGCTAGTCCACGTGACACATCTCGTGTCGCCGAATCCGGAGGTGCCAGGACTTGTGCTACGGTATCATTGTGGTTGCCATCATGATATTATACAGTCTCGTACCAGCTTGTATCCTGACTATCTACAAACAACGCACACCTCGCTCGCAGGCGAGTGGGATCGGTACGAATTGCGTGCTGCTAGCAGCGAATAATCTGAACGAATATGCCATCTCTAGAGCGAGGGGCGTGACGCCCTCCCTTCTTGGTCGGCCGTATTGTTCAGCCTGAATTCTGTACAAATATTAATTCTGGGCCGATGGCCGTCTTTATTTTCCGAGCATCTCCCTCGCTACGAGCACTCTCTCCTCTGCGCCAGACCGCTCTTACTGGAGTGCAATAGTTGAGTTCGTATGTCGCCTGATGCTTATCATGATGCTGATGTCTCCCTACAGCATGTCCATGGCGCCGGTTGCCCTTGTCGGCTTTACCTGGCAAGTCCTACTCTAGTCCCCTTCTGCTGCGCTTGTGCTAATCTAAAATGCGTCCTATGCAGCTTCGCTACGGTTGAAATATTGAGTGCGGTCTCTAACCTGGGTTCTGGAATTCTCAGCGACATCGCGCTCTCGGATACGGCTTATAGTGTCTCTGCGGCTGCTTCGACGTCACAGGCCTCGTGTCCGGTGGCATATGCAACTCTAAGTTCTGGTCTCACGGTCTGTCTGACATGGTGGACAGACTCCCTAAACGCAGCGCTTCTCCCGTAGTGCTCGGCCCTCGCCTGACGCTTTTCTTTGGCACCCTCCGCTGGACCTTATACCTCGGTTCTCTTTGGTGGTACGTCTCATCGCTTTCACGGCATTCTCTATGTGGTCCTTCGCTGCTTTTCCATCCTCTACGGAACGCTTGGGACATGCTGTGGTGACGCAAGGGCGCCTGTCTGACGGCGCTGCTCAATTACGATCTGTTCGCAACCGCATGCAATGCCGCGGCTATCGTTATCAGCTAGCGGCTGTGATGTTGGCAAGTCAGCACGGGAAGGGCATGACATTTATATCCTTTGCATCCACAGGCGCAGCCAGGAGTGTGCGTCAAAGCTTGCTTCACTTTTGCATGTCCCGAGCTTGCCGAACCCAGCTTCTTGCTGTCAGCTACCAGAGTCAGGGTGCGGGATGGTGTCCCATCATTGCGGGAGCATCTCTCGGAATCTCTACCGGGCTCCTGTGGTCTGCGCAGGGTGCCATCATGATGACCTGCCCTCTCGAAAAGGACACAGGCAAGGCGTTCGGCATTTTCTGGACCCTCTGTTCGGCTCTTACATCGTTCTTGCAGTCGACATCCGTGAGGACGGTCTGTCAGCAGTCTCTACTTCCACACGCATCGTGAGTGACCCTTCTCATTTACGTGCCTAATCATGGTCTTTGTGCCATTCCCGGCGAATCTTTGACAACGCGGGAAGGCAAATACCGACCACAGGCGTTTCTGATGATCATATTCATCTGAGTAACACTTCGCGTCGTGGATTTCGATGCTCGTCTCGTTCCTGCTCGTGTACCTCGTCCTCCGCACCTTCAAGGAGACCGACGACGAAGATGAGCAGACGGTGTAGGTGGACGACATATGTGGGCATGACGCCATCGAGCAGGGCGCGCCCGCTGCCACCAAATCGAGCGAAATCGAGACAGAGAAGAGCCACGGGCTGCTCCTTGAGCCGCCTGCACTTTTCCTAGGTTGATGGTGCGGTGACAGTGAGCGACGGCGATAGGGACTCTTCTGTAATGAGATTGGATGGGACGTGGACGCGGTTGCAATTGGTGTACTGATGATGACGACAACTATTGTGACTTCGCGCTATACACGCTGCGATCATGTACCATGAGCCTCAGGGTGATCCCGTTGACTCATCCGAGGTATTTCACAACCCTGCCTTCCCTTTGTTTGTGATTGCGTGTCTCTCAATGGCCTTCTGCATATTCGTTCGGGCATATTTCGTGATCGGACAACCGTAGCACTGGAAACAAGTACCGCAGATTCATCGGACCTAGACTTTCATATGCGTCCTTGCTGTGATCGTAAAGTCGTCGATCACGCGTTCATCTGAAGCTCGCATTGCGTTAGAATGACGCCTGCGACAGACACGGCAGGCATTCCCGCTTTCTGGACGGCAGAAAAGTCGATGAAGAGGGGAGGCAAGAGGTAAACTATTCGCAGACACGTGGCATTTTGGAACAACAGTCTTCGGAAATGTTCTGAAAAGCCATGATTTCATCAATAGTTTGCCTCGTGCCTCCCTTGTTCAGCAAATTTTCATCAGTTGAGAAAGCCGGAATGCCTGCCGTGAGACTAACTATACAGACACCAGTCCAAGGGAACTCAGGGAGCCACAACCTGAAGGTGACTGACTGCACTGGAAACAGCGTCGATCATGGCCGACAGTCGCCCTCGAGAGGTCTAATATATCCCCAGCAGTCGTGTCGTGAACAGGCAGGGATATATGCTCCGAGTGGTCCACCTATACCCAAGAACTGCTGCGCTATATTCCTCAAGGACACAACTCGGATCCATAAGCGGCTAGAAGGCTGACGTAGAGCACTCAGACGTTTTGCGACGAGGGCATTCTTGGGCTCTTCCAGAATTCCATGCCGGCGTTATCGGCCTTTTCTGGGGTTTTGCCCTACGTGGGCAAGTACACGTCGCTGTGAATACGTGGACCTGAGAACTTTGATACGATTCCTCAGCCATAAACCTGCAGTGAGGAACATAGCCGGCGCCGCATTCAAGCCGATCGAACGGCTGTTTCGGTGGAGCCTCAGACAAGGTATACGGACAGTCCTTGTTGGAGGAATTCTACGAATCAGGTTGATGCTGATCCTCGTTTCCGCGTTCTCATAAGCCCAGTAGTTTGGATATGTACAGCGCGCGCAGGCGTGCTTCTATCGAGCTAGTCTGTAGAGGGAGGGTCATTATGAGTCCTGAGACGAATCAAATGTCCATAGATCCCATGGCGTACCGGCTGAACCCAAACCTGTGAGAGCTGTGACCAAATCTACCCGTCCTCAACTCACTCTTCACGGCAGTGCGCGTCATGAACCATGCATGATGTCGCAAGTTGCGAATGCCTCTCTACGGCCACGGGCATGTCCGCGGAGATTGGCCTCATTGCTAAGCATTATTTCGGAACGCGCCAAGCATTCAGCCTTCTTCAACGACACGAACGAATACATTTCAGGAGGCTTGCAGTGCGCGAGTGCAGCAATGATACCAGCATGAGCGGGCGTTGAATGAGCATAGCGCACTTCGTCGCTGAGCGCTGAATGCTGAGCATTGAGCACTTGACCTCAACGGCCGGTGAACGCACATACGGCGCGCCTTAGCGCAGGGCTGCTTTCATGTCGGTAGGCATGCGTGGCAACAGAAAGGATCACACGAACGGACCGTGGAACACGTTAGGCGTCCATTCTCCGTTCCTTCTGCTATCGCTGCCATATACATACATCCCAAGAAGCGATGCACGTTCTTGGTGCTCGCCAGGCTCTGGACTGCATGCCCGCCTCCGTGGAGTCCGGCATTTGGAAGTGCGCGGTACCAGCCGACGCACATGCGAGCCAAGTATACCAGGCTGATGCGCGTCGGCGTACCGAGCGGAGAGCTAGAGCGGCCACAGTGCGGCCCGGAGGTTCTAAGAAGGGCATTCGTGGGCACCAGCTCTTCGCGCGATCGGCCGCAGCGGCGCGGACTCCCTCGGCCCAAGCTTGCAAAGAACGTCGATGATGGCTCGCGTCCGATCTGGCATCCACACATTGCCTGTTTGATCGATCCTACGTCGCGGCGTCATGCATGTCCATATGGCCCCGGGGCGCGGATGCTGTACGCTCCGCACATTGAGCAGCGCGATATGCTTTCTTGGACCGAGTCGAGGGTTTACCAGCGTCGGCGGCGTGAGCTTGGGATAAGCTCAAGTTTAGACTGCCGGTATCATCCCGCCTGGCAGCAAGGTCGCATGACCGCCGGACGACACCGATCATCCAAAAGCTACGAGGAGATGGCGCGCGCGCGCTTCCAGAAACGATTCAGCCACTGTCGCGAGACTGCCCGCGTCACTGCCCACGCCACAAGGCGGCTTCCACTTCGCCAGTCTGATTTGGTCGTTTGCAGCCTAATCTAAACGCCGCAGGTCCGCTGCCAGACAAAGCAGAGACATTCCGCGTGCGATGAGAGAGAACACGAGAGCAGCGAACGTGCCCGGCGCCAGGCACTAAGGGCAGCAGTGTGACATCGAAGGAGGAAGACAACGAGCACCAGGCCGCGCTCCAGTTCGTACCTGCCAAACACATGAACGCCGATAGAGCTCTTCGATGTGCCAAGAAGGACGTCCGGGAGCGTGGGCGTGGGACCTCCTAGCCAGACAATCGTCCGACATCCTCGACGAATGCCAACGATGCAACTGGAGGGCGTCGCATATAGCGAGGTGACGCATTGATGAGCGAGTACAGGGCGTACCGAGATGGACACAAGCTGGGAGCTCTAGAATTCCGGAGCGGTATATGGCCTGAGAGAGAGAGGTCCAAGGCGGTGGCTGTCATAGCTGTCGCGCTGCCGGCCACCGTCACGAGTCATATGGAAAGACGAGGGCCCCGGGGCGCGTTGCAGCGAACCGGTCGACGTGGTCGCGTTCAAACGTTCAAGTCGGCCCAAGCGCGGTAGACAGAGGAGACGCTCCCCCACGTGCCACAGATTGCATGCCCGATACATTGCAGAACTCAGAGGAGCACCCACGACGGCGGGAACACAGGCCGATCTACGCCACAACGGACTGCTGAAAGGGGATAGAACTCGACATATTATCCGAAATGAAAGCATGATATGCTTCAGATCCAAGGAGTCTGAACGAATCTGCTGGCATCCTGAGAGAAAGCAGTCAATTGGCTGGCCGGCTGCGGAAAGATGATTGAATACAAGCCACAGTACATACAATGAACCACGCACTAGGGCCGTCTTCAGGAAGCATAGCCAGCTGTACCAGGATTCATGAGCCTCATTTGACGCAGACGGCAGCTATGCCAATGGGACCAATGTTGCCTAGGAGTAGAGATGCAATGCATGACAAATCTCTTCGACTGCGGTCGCAAGTAGAGTCAGTAAGTCCCATTCGCGATGGTGGGCGCAAAGCACTTACTGGAGCGTTCACATGGCCGGGGGAAGCTGCTTGAAGGATATGGGTCCTAGCGGGAGCTGCGGGACGAACGAAGTACTCACGAACTTACGAACGATGACTGGTCAAAGTTCCTCGGCTGCGCGACCGAGGGGCGTGTCCGATGCCGAAGAGACCTACTGGTCATGTAGACAACAGCAGCGACATTCGCTGTGAACACGTCCACCTTGACGCCATCCACCATAGGCGGCGGGCATCGACGAGTTGCTGCGCCAGGCTCTTAACCAATGCAGTGTCGGTGATGCCAGTGTCAGAGGCAACGGCGCTGAACTCGACCGGACAGCACACAAGTGGGTGTTTTGGAGCTCTTCTGCCCCGGCACTGGCGTTGTCTGAACTCCTGCCTCGGATTGAAGATGCAATCGCAGGTGAGGCGTGGGCTGACCCATAGGATGGTGTAGCTGAAAACCGTAGACGAGCAGCCGAGCAGTGTTCCGGCGCATTGAGCGGCTGATTTTCGGGCCAGTGATGAGCATCAATCACCGGACATCTTGTACGAACAGGCGGAATCGTCGATGAGATCGACGAAGGAGAATCTGAGGCGGCGGCTGAGGTCAAGAAGCTGAGAAGCTGCTCGACACACTCATATCACCGTAGAGCTCAGCACTCGAGGCGTATTTCGCGAGCGGGTGTGCTGGTGGCCGACTCGGAGGTTAGCCTCACGCGTGGTTGACTGAGTGTTCGCGTTTGAGAGGCGTCGGTGGCGGATTCCGCTTAGATCGTAGATTATCTGAAGCCAACTCCAAGCTGGCGTCGGCTCCGGCGCCTCAGGGTCGTCAACTGCGCACATAGACGCGTCTCCTTCTCCTCGACGCACGCACGTCTCCTGCTGCGAGCCCTTTGTGTACCTCGCAACCTCCACCTCAATCCGGACTCCGGCGACCTACGCTGCGACCATAGAGCTTGAATAGCCGAGAATCGAGATGCTGGTGCCCACGACTGTCGCTGCCAGTGCCAATGCCACGCGGACAGCGCGCGTCCCACACTTCGTGTTCATCGCACGGGCCCACCGCGACGCTCCCCATCGGGACTCTCTTGTGGACGCGTGGCGGCGGGCGATAGGAGAGTACTTTCCAGCTGACGGAGCCGAAGGGCATCTTGGGCCTGGAGAAGCGTACTTTACGGTACGCGAAGGGACGCTGGAGGAGCTCGACCCGGCGGACGTGCGCAACGACTGCATCGTGTCCCCCGCGAACTCGTTCGGGATCATGGACGGCGGGTGAGTGCCCGTATGCGGTGCTTATGTTTCAGTAATCATGCGGGTTTGTTCTGTTGCGCGTTCCGCTCCCCTATGACTCTCGCGTAATGCGGACGTCTGATACGTGTGGTCTCTCAACGTCTTCGCCCGCGGACATTGCGTATTAAATCAGAGTTTCGGTTCACCTGACGACGGCACGCTCATTCCAGGCCATTACTCGTGCCCTTGCCCCCGCACGTTCGGAGTTGTTCACATATGTGTGGGCGATGGGAATGATGGACATCGCGTCGCGCGTTTACCCACCACGCCCCTGATGACGAGACAGTCTGCGTCCCCCAATCGTGCATGCTTCTGGATGTCACCCACGCGATGTGCTTCTCTGCATTCCACCACATGTGCGCGCCGCCGGTTGGTTGCTACTGCTATCGTGTGCCTATCGTGCGTATAGGTCGCTAACGTTACTGCGCAGATTCGACCTTGTTCTCTCGCGCGCGTTCCAAGGAAGGTCCGCGGACGTCTATGCCCTGACGGACCACGTCCAGGCGACGCTTGGGACGCGGTGGGGCGGATTTGCACCGGCAGGGACGTGCACGCTCGTGCCGCTTCCGGCGGGAGTATCCGGACGTGAGGGGAACAAGTGGGGGACGCATACGCTGGCCGTTCTGCCCACGATGAAGGAACCAGAGTGGGTAGGGTGGAATCGGGAGCTGGTGTACAACGGCATGTGGTCGCTGCTGTGCGAGATCGGGCGGTGGAATGAGGAAGCTGAGGGCGCGGGTCGCGATCCCGGCGGGAGTCGGTGCCTGGAGGCGAAGAGGGAGGGTGAGAAGAACGGGCAGGAACGCATCGAGCGGGTGGTCATGACGGGGCTGGGGACGGGGACAGGAGGGGTCAGCGCGGCACGGTGCGGGCGGCAGATGGTGCTGGCAGTGAAGCACTATCTGCAAGGGCTGCCAGAGAAGGTGCGATGGGACAGCGCAGAAGAGAAGAGGCGGATGCAAGACCTGAACGCGACCATCGACGTCTGAGATCTGCACTGCACCACCCGCGAGCGCAGGACTTGAGATGGCGTGCAGAGCGCAGCGGGGTACGTCTCTGGTCCAGTCCGAGTCCGCGGCTGCTCATTCCGCGGTTAGGATCCAGATCCTTGTGCGTGCCATGCTGGCACCCAATCGGGATGCGGTCGCGGTTAGAGAGGGCGGCCGGGATATGGGCGTTGGGCGAGCGCCGGCAGCGGAGGACATGCTGGGAGCCACAGGTGGAGGGAAATGAAGTAGATCGGGAAGAACGCTTGGCAAGCCGTGACGGAAGGCTGCCATGACAGCTCTGGACTTTAGACGACGACGATCTAGGGCTCAATCGAAGTCTGCCCTTCCGTCACGCCGCGTCCCCAAACATCACATCAGCAGCCTTATTCCCCCCGACGGGCCCAAATGGCGACCCCAGCCTGGAGGGGGCCAGGTCTCCCGGCCCACACACCACGCCTCCCTCAGCGACTACATAGCTCGCCGATTCGATCCAACATTTCGGCACCTTGCGATGTGGCACCAAGTCGCGGATCCCTACGCTCTCTGCCCGTCCGTGTTCCCGACACTCAGCCCGCGGGGCAGATTCCCGTTCCCGCGGACCGACGCGCTCTCCTCGGCTCCCTCTTGTCAGCATACCGCGTCCGCCCGCCTTCGGCCAGTGACGTGCGCGTCCAAGAGAGCCAGGCGTGGGACGGCACACCGAGGACGACATATCCGGATCTCGCCCGGCGTGCACCGGCCGTGCGGGTGAGGCTAGGCACAGAGCCCCGGACGGTGGGAAGTGCAGGATACCGCTCCCGCCGCACGCGACGATGACAGGCGCGAAGGCCTGTTCGAAGCGTTGGACGTGCAATGCTCCGGCCTCTTGTCTCGATTTCCTCCGCGCTCGGCCGCCTCCGTTTTGCACTCCTCCCCCGTCGTCCGCTACAACAACCCTTTGATTTCCGCGGCCGGTTCTTTCTCTTATAACCCCCCCCCTCCCTCCTCCCCCGCACCCCCTACACCCTCCCCTGATTTCTTCCCATGTCCCTCATCCGCGCCCCACTCGTCCTCCTTCACGCCGTCCTCTACCAGGTCGCGAGCACCCCTCCAAACAAGTCGCCTACCATCGGCCGCTACGACACCTCCGAGTCCCCTTTGATCAAGATCGCCCCCTTGATCTTCAAGGTCTGTCTCTCTCTCTCTCTCATTCCACCGCCTTTCGGCCCCGCCAGGACGCCCGCGAAGCCGTTCGCGCCGTCACCCTCGTTCGGACCCTGTCACCCATTCTCTCATCTCTTCTCACATCTCGGCGTCTTTACATATCCGGCTGTCCGCCTCCCACAATCGTCCTTTTCGCTCTTCCAGCTCCGAACGCATGTATTGACCATGTCTCCCAGATCCAACAGCCGCTCGTCTGGTTGTGCACCATCGCAGACATCCTCCTCGTCCTATCCCAACACCTCCCCCGATCCGCCCTCTCCACCGCCCTCCCTACCGTCCTCTGCCCCACCTCCACCTCCCCTGCTTCTCTGATCCGTCCCACAAACTCCTTCCTCATCGGCCTCGCCCTCGTCACCGCCGGAACAGCCCTCCGCGTCGCCTGCTACCGCACCCTCGGCCCCTTCTTCACATTCGACCTCGCCCTTCTTCCTAAACACAAGCTCATCATATCAGGCCCCTACTCCTTTGTCCGCCACCCGGCCTATGCAGGTTCGCTACTCGTCCTCGCCGGCATAGGTCTCGCCGACCTCTCGCCCGGAGGCTGGGTTGCCGAGTGCATGTCCTCGACCTCCCGTAGAGGTTCTCAGAATTGGGGCAGTCTGTCGGGCGGCAGCATGGCCTACGCATGGGCCGGTTTTGCCATCTGGTACGGGTGGTGGCTCGCCGTCGGCGTCCGCCGCGCCCGGATGGAGGACGCGGCGCTGCGGAAGGAGTTTGGCAAGGAGTGGGACGAGTACGCCAACCAGGTCGCGTGGTGGTTCTTCCCTGGCATCCTCTGAACCGACATGTGCTCGTCGTCTGTCCACGTTGAGTGAGAGTACGTACGAAACGCGCCGCTGACGATGGTGAGTGGTCGTTCCGCGACTGCGCTTGGCAGCGCGGTTGTAATACTACCGAGGTTGATTGACGTTATCGACTGCAGACCGCCGGCCATTACATATTATATCCGGACATCTTGCGGACTCTACGATCGTGGCACGACGCTTCCATGCTCTGTATGCATACCGTCATCTGTTCGTCTTCTCAACATGCACCTCGTTTCGCATTCACCTGTGTACGATAGCGCTGTAGCCCCTCGCATGCTGCTGCCATCTAATTGACATCTTCGCCGCCCTAGACGGCCTATCGCCGACGACGATGATTGCGCGCACTTCTGCACATGATTCGCAGGGGGTATCGGACGATCGGACCCTATAAGCTTTCCATCACATACTGTACACTTGGTGAGACACTGCCACCGCCACCGCGTCAACCGGCGGATTTCTCGACTCAACGCTCCCCTTGACGACAATATTATTGACCACCCCCGCCCGTCTAGACGACGGCGATCGCACGCGCAGCAGCGTCCCCCTCGACCTTCTTCCTCGCCTCAGTCAGCCGTGCCTGTTCTTCCTCTATCATCTTCGCCTGGATGCCCACCCGCGCCGGCACAATCCTCCGCCGTTCGGTCCTCGGCCTGAACTCGAACCTCGTGGCCCCGAGCGCCTTGAGCGTCTTGAGCTCGACGAGCGAGTACTCGTCCGGGTCGTCGCGCGCGAAGCAGAACGGCTCCTTCAGCCCTACAGGCGGGTTCGTGATCACGCGCGGGATGCGCAGGTGGTTCTTGCTCGCCGAGTGCAGCATCAGCGGGTGCAGCAGGACGACGTCGCCCGTCTCGGCCGTGAGCTCCACAAACTTGGTGCACTCCTTCACCTTCTCGAGGTGAGACCAGTAGCCGGGGTCGTCGCGCGGATCAGCGTACTTGGTCGCGCTGTCGCTCGGCACGAAGCACAGCTTGGCGGGGAGGACGCCCTCGGGGTGCTGCGCGAGGTAGCGGGCGATCATGTCGATGCCGTCGGGCGCGATGTACGTCGCCCCTCCCGCGTGCGCGATGTCCGAGAAGACGGGGATGACGAGCAGCGCCTGCTCGGGCGAGTCGAGGAAGTGCACGAAAAAGTCGCCGTCGACGTGCCAGTTGTCGAGCTCGACCGGCGGCACCGGGTGCGGGTTCGCGGCGAGCGCGGGCGTGCCCAGGTTGACGATGAACGAGTCGCCCCAGGCGGAAGAGACGGGGTCGATGCGCTCTTCGCCGCCGAGCAACTCTTTCATGATCTCCCAGACCTACGCGCGCGCCGAGCCGTCATGTAGGTGGAGCGTGGTTCGCAGACACAGGGAACGTGGTGTACACGCGACGGGCCACATGAGCGAACGGTTGCGTAGGGCACGTAAGGCGCAGGGCCGGGCATTGAATCGAAACGTGTAAGAATCGAAACGTGTAAAGCAGCACCAGGGTCAGCATACCGGGCCCGGGAACGACGAGACAAGGTACGGAGTGACGCTGCAGAAGCAGAAGCACGTGTGGAGTGGGTTATGTGCTCGGGAACAAAATCAAGCTCAAACGAAGACGGGCATGATCCGAGCAGCAGTGGGGTGGAAAGAAAGACTCACCCTAGGAGCGAATGTCGCGACCGGCTCCCGCTTGTGCCACGGCATGTGGATGCGGTCCCGGTCGACGGGCCATGTCGACTGGTCGTCCGGGTCCATTCCGAGGCGAACCCACATGTCCTTCGTAAACTCTGCCGCTTTCTCCCTGGAGAAGGCTTGCTTCACGATGAGATAGCCGTTTTCCATGAAGAAGTCGACCTCCTCAGCTGTCCGCGATCCCGGTTCATCGATTCACACACACGAGACGCAGTGGTCGCACGAGCGTAGCCCACGGATCCAAGGATGACGGCATAGGGGCAGGTTTGCATAGTATGGAAGGCCGGACATCCATGCGTTTGGGTGCAGCGTAGGTAGGATAACATGATGCGTACGTACGCGTTACAATGGACGCGCGAGTTTCCGGGTCCGGGGCGGTCCATGTTGTAAGGTACCGTTCACATTCCAGGGCAGCACATTTTGAGGGCGCATTCGTCGGCAGAGGCAGTGATCGCAGGTGAAAAAGAAAAAGAAGTAAGCTTGGTTAGGGCCGCAGTCGAACATGCACGGATAAGCATGTGAAGAAGCGAAGAGCTCCACTCACGAGTGAGATGCTTGTATTCCTTGACCATGATGGGACCCTGATAGACGGGCTGGTGCAACAGCTGAGCTGAGCTATCTGCGGACGTTCGGTCGGATAGAGTACGACTGTCAACAGTTCAGTGGCACCAATCCACACGATAGGAGACGTGCTCGAGACTCGAGAACCCGTGTGCGCATGGTTAGGCTCGGTATATGTATGTGGGGAATTCTCGGGCATGGGTCAGCTGCCCAACCTGTGGCTTGCACGCTCTAGCAAGTCGATATCTACGGCGGGCATCCGGGGCACCTGGGCACTCCGTCGAAGCCCGTCGAGACGGCAAGTACCACCGACGGCATGCAAAAATAGCTAATGTCCTCTCATTCAGACTCAGTCGCGAACGCGAACAACATAATCTATACAGTACTCGATCATAACGCACCGTATTCCGGACCGTCCTCCGCGGATGAATGTGAAGCGAACAGCGCAGATGGCGGCCGCCGGCTCTGCAGAGAATCATATCAGTTCTGAATGGTCACTCAGCCGGTGTGGAATCGCCGTCGGGGAACGAGAACAGCAAGCGTCGTCGTCTTCGATGACGAGATTTGCGGGGCCGACCATAAGGTACGCGGCGGTCCGTAGTCGGCAGCCAAGAATTCTACAAAGGATGTTGATCGGGGCCGGCATCTATAAACACGGGGGATATCTTCACAGCCCGAAGCACCCGAACGTTGTCACCAGCCGGAGCCTATCTGCGAAACGTGTGAAGCTTGCAAGCGAGGGAGATCGGCCGGATAAGAACCGCAAGAATATGTATTGTACAAGGGTTCTGCAATTGACGGACATTGTTACGTTTGCGTTTGACGATAGCGAACACGACGGTGACGAAACCCCTACAATCTACGGTCTTCAGCCAGCAGGAACAGCAGGCCAGAAACAGATAGCTCACTCGAACAAATGGACACGAGTAATACTTCAGTTGGCGTTGGTAGCAGCACTCTTCAGATCCCTCTCATCGAAGGGATCGCCAAACTCTATGAGCCGCAGAGTCAGTCAAGACTATGACCGTGCGGGTGCGACGAGAATCTGAACACGTACGGTGTCTCAACTGTTCAACAAGTGAAGAGTCTACCAGGTCTTCCCTCACCGCCCTCGACGGACCAGGACCCATGTGGTCCCAGTACGAGCCACCACCGACGGGACGCACATCCTTGCGCCTACTCTTTGGGTCGCGCGCGCTCGACCCACCGAACATCAAGCCTCCAGGAAGGCGACGTTTAGGGGCGGAAGCGCCACCAAAGAAGTTGTTGGGGCCTTGTGGGAGGGCAGGGAGACCGGGCTGCTCAGTCGGTCCAGTGATATCCTCCACTTCGTTATCCGACGAAGAGTCGGACTCGCCGGCAGAGTGGCGATCGCTCGGGGAGTTCATAGCTGGTTCAGTAGCAACCAGTGGCGTAGGTTCTGGAGTGAAGTATTGCTCTGCGTTCGGGGATGAAACTCAATGGCGAGAGGAGATGGCGAGTGCTGCGACAACCGAGGACACAACTTGAAGCCCACGCCGCCACAACGTGGGCGTCTTAACCGCGTACCCCGGTCGAACGGCCCGAAAATGGATGACCGCGGGCTTGGAGCAGTAAAAACCTGAACATTGCATATGACAGAAAGCGGGGCGACACTCGATGACTACAAGAGCTACAGTACATAAACTACTTGAAGATGTCCAGACTATCTGCAGTAATCATCTCGTCGAGGGTTTCTAACACTTACGCCCGTGCCGACGATCATAGCATCACTACAAATTCATACACCATTCCCAGAGGCTTGCAAGATTGGGGCGCTGTGCGATCCAGAACGACAGAGCAATTTCTGGTGCGGTAGACTCTGCTGAAGGCTAGACTTCTTCCCGCGATGACCGATGATTTTGAAAAAGGTGAGCAGAGTAGCCATGCAAACCTTCGATAGACGTAAGCAGACTCAGTAATGTGATTGTGACCAGAATACCACACTTACTGCCACCATGTTCACATAGTATCCGAACAGATCCATGAAGACACCTGTAAATATGCACAATGAGGAGCCTGCAAGTAATCTAGCATATGCCCACGAACCGAAGTCTGGTGCATCTGGCATGGCCGCCCTGAGTTGAGGTATGAGCAGGATGTTGGCGAGGGGAAGAAAGAGAGCGGTGTCTGGAACGGATCGGCCGCAATGAGCGCAGACCGCGATGTAGACCATAATACAAGAGAGAAGGTAGTTCGTCAGGAAAAGCGTGATCGCGAAGAGCTTGACTCCAAAGCATCGCTGAAACATAAATACACGGTCATTACTAGCAAGAGCTCCGTTCAACAGGAAGGCACCTACGCGAATCGAAAAGGTCACGTATACAGCACGGTCATCATACAAATTTGCGACAGCTTCGACCGAATCTATCCGAGTTTTGTAACCGGTGTGCCCGCCGTACAAATGAAGCAAGTATATGGGGAGAGAGCTTGGGCCACTCTGGACGTTGTCGAAGGCCTCAATGATCGTACTGATCGTGTATACGTCATAAGGATACCATGCGGAGGCAGAGTGTTGGCGCCTACTCGCGAGGGTTTGGTCGTCGGAGATCCAGGTAAAGCTATGTAAAGTATTGAAAGTTTCCATTGAAGCGAATCTAAAGGCGCGCTCGAATCTTCGTGAGCCACGTAGTGCGTCAACGCTCAGAAGCCTGCCGCCTACCTGATTTGATGATTGTCTCTTTGGAGGATCAGTTCATCCGAAGCGTTGCGCGAGTATTGCTCAGCCCTAGATGCAAGCTTGGCACCTAGCCGTTCTCACAAGTATGAATTTGCCTACGAGTCAAACCAAACAGAATACGAGGTTTGTGACAGTCCACATCCTAGTTCTGAGAGCTCCAGGGCAGATTTTGCTTTCTCGCTTCCGGGAATCAGACGGCGATCACGTAGAAAACGACCGCAACCAGTCGTCCACCAATTCAGCGTCAACGTTGATGAGAAGAGATCGATGTTGACGGGTATCAGAGCAAGACCGACCTGTCAAAGCGAGCGACGATGACATTAGCTTAGAACGAAATGCAAGCATCAGGGCACCTACTCCTGGTCCGGACTGATTGACGAGTAACTCGATACCGCTCATCACTGGAATGAGCCTTTCAAACGATAGACCAACATCCCATGCGAAAATACCTGCACTGAAAGCAGCTAGCAGGATGGTCGCCATAGTACACGCGAACAGGCGTGGGTGGCCACTCCTCGTGTGTAACTTTGTCAAGCACAATGGGGACATGTTAGAGATGTGTCCGGCAGAAGAGGTACTAATCCGGGCTTAAGTAGCGATGTGAGCTCCCCGAGGAAGATAGGAACGTCAGTTCCCCCTACAAGCTTCGTGCATGCCTACCCCAGGATCGCACATATGCGTGGACTGACGCTAAATTGCAGGGCCTCGATAGCTGTCCGACAGAGACGAGCCACGGCTTGGAGGCGGAACCAATTTTATTACACGTTTGCTGTGCAACGTCGTCCTTGGGAGTGACCTGCACCAAAGGGGTGATACGAACCGAATAAGTTACGGACGTTGTATTGGGGTCCTGCACTGGATGTTGACTCACCTGCCCACCCATCGTCGATTCTATTTGAGGTTAGGGCACGGTGAGTTATGGCATCCCGCCACGGTTCAAGTCACCTGCTAGGAGCCGTGTATGTGAGACTCTGAAGCGTGTAAGTAAATTGACCGGATCGGAGTCGGGAGACAGGTGAGTGTCTATTTCATGTCCGACCGACTCGGAGATCGTGACCGAACACGCTGCAAGACACCCAGATGGATGCATTTATATACAGGTGTATTGAATGTCATATCGGCGGCACAGCCTGACAGGGAGATGTAACAAGCGGCATACGGAATCCAAGCTGGTTATGTGGCCCACGCGCAACGTTCCTAATGCTTTGAGGCTGTGGAGCCAGTGTCAGGGTACAACTGACGCCATCATAGCAGTCAGTACCAGACGCAGATGAAGCGCGTACGCACTTACTTTCCCTGGGTTGAAGAGGTTGTATGGGTCGATTGTCTTCTTGATCGTCTTCATGAGGTCGACCGTGCCCTCGCCAAGCTCCTCCACCAAGTACTCGCGCTTGCCCATGCCGACGCCATGTTCTCCCGTGCACGTGCCGTCGAGCGCGATCGCTCGCTCGATCATTCGGTGGACAGCCGCACGTGCCTTCTCGAGCTCTTCGTCGTTTCGGAAGAGCAAGAGTGCGTGGAAGTTGCCTGCGTTGCGAAGGTCAGTATTCTCTTTGGCATCGAGGATCGGGGCGGGATTGTACCATCTCCCACATGTCCGACGATAGTTGATACAATGCCGTTCTGCGCGAGATCTTCTTTCGTCCCATACACAAGCTCCGGAAGTCGGGATGGTGGCACACTACGTCACCTCAGTGATTATATCGTTCCATGCCCAACATGGACTTACCAGACGTCCGTACTCCAACCCCTTGCACCAGGAAGGATAGCCAGACTAGAGTACAGCGCGTTCTTCCGATCGGTCCAAAGATCCGCAGCTTCCTTGTCATTGCGGGCTAAGGAGAAGCCTGTGCCGCCATATTTCGAAGTGATTTGCTTGACGATGTCTGCGGTCTCCTGGAGAGCGCGGGGCGTCGGACCTTGTAATTTGAAGAACAGGCTGTCCTTCTCTGGCCATTTGCGCGTGGAGAGTCCATAGACATTCGTAGCGCGCATGAAGTCGTTATCGCACAGCTCCACGCATTCTACGAATAATCGCAGTAATAACAATTAATTGAGTCTTTGGGTAGGAAAAGAGGAAGGGGGGACGTACGAATGCCAACGCCTGAATTGACGATCTCAATGACGGCTTCCGTAGCCTTGCGAACGTTTGGGAACTGCACGACTGCTACGTTCGTCGGTAACACGGGCGCAAGGCGTATGGTCACTAGCGAAGAATGATTTGTCAACAACTTTCAACAGTGAAGAGACGGGGTCGCGAACCTTCGGTGACAATGCCCAAAGTTCCTTCTGCACCGATGAACAACTTGGTCACGTCAAAGCCTGCAGACGACTTGCGGGCGCGACTTCGAGTCTTGATCACCTCTCCTGAAGGGAGTACGACCGTCTTCATCCACCAGATCGCGTGAGGGTGGCCCCTTCGATCGAGCGGAAAACACATACAGCATTAAGGAACCATTCTGCCTTTGCGGTTCCGTATCTAACCGCATTGGCTAGGAGTCACACTCAGTAGGCTTAGTACATCTTCACAAGAGATGACACATACTGCCGGAACAACCAGTGCTGAGCATGCCGCCGATAGTCGCGCCAGGTGCCGGATCGAGCTAACAAGCGACTCAGCATGAGGCGGGTAGTTGAAACGTGTCAACCCACAGGGAAGAACAAAGGTATGCCTACGATCCAATTCAGTACTTCGTTCGTCCATCTCAGCGACTCGCTTCTTACCTTTCTTTTTCAGGGTCTCGTTCAAGTCCATCCACCGGAGGCCAGGTTGGCAGACAACGTCGGAGTCCGCCTCTATAGGGGACTTCGTCAATCTCGTAGTCCTCGGCTACATTCGTACTAGACCTACGTACCGTGTATCTCGATGATTTTATCCATCTTCGACATGTCAACACAAATACCACCGACCGATGGCTGCGGGTAAACACAGTTCACGAGGAGTACACAGGACTCAAATTGAAACATACCGCACGGAAGTGTCCTTCAAGACTGGTCGCTCCGGAGTATGGAATCACAGGCATCTTGTACTTGCCCGCCACCTTGACGATCTTTACTACGTCCTCTGTGGACGCAGGATACACAACCACTGAGGGCGATGACGCTATCCACAATGTTCAATGCTCTTGTCCACTGCAATTCTGCGGGAACGCCCTCCTTTGGTTATACAGCAAAGCCGGAGCGCACTCACATATATGATAGTCATTATCCGACATCCCATGCTCCGCCAAATAGTCAGGGTCGGTGGTCACGGTGTCCTCATTCGCGAAGAGGGTCTTGAGCTCCTCAATCGCCTTCTTGAAGTCCTCCGGGGAGCCATACTTGTTGTTTAGTTCAGTGCTTGTAGTGCTGACGGACAGCGCATCTTTTGAAGAAGTGGCATAGTAGTAGGCCGCGGCGCCGCTCAAAGCAGATCCCAGAATAAAAGCCAGTGGCGCATTCAGACTGGACTTGGGCTGCCCTTGTGAGGTGGACGAGCTGTTCCAACGCGAGCCAAGCGATTGTGGACGCAGAAGAGGCGTCGGAGCACGACGCGTTGAGGCAATAACACCGGGAAACCGCGTAGCAGAACCTTTCAGAGCGGTGAGGCGCGACGTTCCTAGAAGCATGGCGGAGCGGTATGTTCAGGACATATAGCAGTTCGAGTGTGCAGGTGGGAAGCGTAGTAGTCAAGTGTGTCTCCGGCGTCGTCCTGAGACCTTTCCCACAAGGAAGCGACTTGGAAGAGCGAGGAAGCGATGGAATTAGGCATCGGGTCAGGGGTCGGAGACGGCGTCGGGGGGATGAGGTGAATGTTCGCAACAGCTTCGCCACTGACCTGTACCTGTCACCTGCTCGCCTCAGCGTCTCTCACCACTCGTCATGGTACGAGCAACAGAGCTTGCCTTGATTCTTCTTCGCGTACTTACTCATTTGCGATGGATGTATTTAGGATGCAACTACTCGTGCTCATGAAGTATGATATTGTACAACATCGGGTTTCCCCCTTTGACTCCTTTTGCGCCACAATCTAATCACATATGCCCGCTCCTGTCTCATGACCACGGCACGACTGCAATATCCGACTTCGACTATGACAGGTCAAACCCTGCATTCGAATTGATCGCCTGCACGAGCTTCTCCTTCAAAACCCGCCTGTCCGTATACCTCGGCAGCTGTGCGGAAGAGCGAAGCATTCAGTAACATCTCGCATGACCTACACGCGGTCAGAAAGGTGCAGCGTACCTTCAGCAAGTTCACGCATGTACTCGCGGTGGGCAGCCGGGTTTGGTCGTCCGTCGCGTCTCGGATAGCAAAGTGGGGGTTGAGCTCTTTGAATCCGCTGCACGTTTGGATTGAACCGCCTGAGCCGGTTTCTCTTCGCTGACGATGACAAGGGAGAACTTACAGCAACGGCGGCCGACTGCAGCTTGTGGCGAACCTCAGCAGCTTCCTGCGGTCTTCGTGACTCAATTCATTTACGACTTCCCAGAACAATTGAATCGTCAGATGGTGGTCGTCGTACAACCCACCGTACTGCGTGTTCGCGCGCAGGTCCTCGACGTCGATCGGCGAGTCTACTCCCCCAAGAAGGATTTGCAGCTCCTGTTGGTTAAACATCCTGCCAAGATAACGCGTGGTTATTGGTTGCTGACGAGGACAATTGAGGAGGCGCACCTTAACCACTTGGGGTCGATGATTTCCGACAGACCCTCGAAGAACGCCGTACTCTGCTTCTTGATCTGCTTCGTCAACTTGTAATGTGCGACGAGATACATATACTGCAGCCTGTTCTCCCTCGTTACCGGAATATTGCTTCCGTTCGGGATCAAGTCGATCGACTTGGTTACCCCGAACTCCTCCTGCGCTACGGTGAAGTTGAGGGAGAGCTCTTCGGGGTCACCGGTGTAGTGTTTGAGCTGCATGAGACCTTGGTAGAGCTCGGGATCAAGCGATGCGAGATCGTCGAGCCAACTTTGCTTGTCCAGCCATTTCGCGAGAAAGAACCCAGCGAAGGCGATGTCAACTAGGATCCCTTCGTATAGCGCCTTTCCGAGGATACGACCGATGAAGCGGTACCACGCCAGGCTGTGCGCTGAAAAGCAAAATCGTCGTGGAGTTAGTGGCCTATGACACAAGAGCAACATCGAAGCGTTTGTAGAGACTGACGTTCCGTAGCGTATGAGTGTGGAGCCGGGTAAAGCTCGTTCTTCTTGGTTGCCAACCACAGGCCTCGATCGGTGTCGAACACCTCCCGAGTCAAGCTGGTAAGAAATTCCTTGAATACACCTCCACCATCAATTCCGGCTCTGCAGCGGATGAAAGTGAGCAACATGAAACAGAACACCATGAGTCATGTACATACTCCTCATTGCCGAATTGATCAATGAAAGTGATCGCAATCGGTGCTCTTAAATCTGCGTCCGCTAGCCTGTCAAAACCATCCTGCGCGATATGATCTCGTCTGATGACGATCTTCGCTGCGCCCATGCGCCCGCGCCACGGCATATAACCGCGCGAGACGATGTCGTTTTGGACGAATTGCCTGAAGATCTCTACACGCACGTCGAAAGGGATAGCGAAGGGGATATTGTTGAGCACTCCAAGTCGGGGGGAGAGGTAGGCAAGTTGACGCTTGTTCAGCGGAGCAACGCGGCCATTCTCAGGGACCGAGAGTTGGCGTTCTTCAAAGCTGGACGTGAAGTTTAGAGTTAGAGCGATCAGAGTAACGAGAGCATGGAATTGCGACTTACACAGCGGCTTTGATGAACGTGTTCATGTCCACATGAGCCGTGATCAACCAATGACCTGGAGGTGTGAACGGTCGTCTCGAACTGTTGTCACGTACATATGAGTAATTACGAACATCAACGGATATGAGCAGGAGGGCTACGCACTCCCGAGCATGAAGCGCTTGCAAGCACTTGGTCGCCTTCTCCCGGACGTTCTCCCACCTGACCTGCCCAAGGCCAGGCACAGCTTCCTGCGCACTATTCGGGTCCTCACGCCAATACAGCGTGAACGCTATGTTGAGCAATTGTCGCGAGAAGCCCGTCAGCTCGTCAAGGGAAAGAGGGTTGCGCGCTACGCTCGGAGTCACTCCGGTCGAAAAGAACTCATCGTCGCCCATCGTAAGTAGCGCTTGCGTGTATAGGTCGGCAAGGAGGAGAAGTGGTGGCCAGTGAGGTGCGTTTTTGGGGTCTGTTGAATATGTCTAAGTGTAAAGTCTCTTCCGGGAAGAATAGAGATGGATCGCTACACGTACTGGAAATCTCCGACTGCGCGTCGTCTCTACCTAGAGGAGAACTACGAACGAACGTCCGGTAGATCTCCTTGACGAGACTGCCTCGATTGTACATCACAATCGCGCTCAGCACCCTGTCCCTCCTGGACGGCCAGACGGTGCTAAGCGCTAGAGAATAAGCAACGACAGGCTGTAGCAAATTTTCGTTTTGGGAGGCACGGAGAAGCGAAGTGATATGGTCTGATGCAGGTATGATCAATAGCCGTTTACGCGTCCGGTCGTCAAGTGGCGGAAGCCGTTGCTTTGGCTCGAAAGAGGATACGACCTCAACGGTGGTCTCCTCCTCGTCCTCAGATTCGCCATCAGCCCAGTTACGGGCGGCATCTCGTTTGTCTTCTGGAGGCTCTAGTGCGTGCGTCGGAAGGGCGTTCATGAGAAGCGCACATAGTTGGAGGTATGTGGCGAATGCTGGTGGAGAGAGGGCAGCATATCTAGGCGGCATGAATGCAACGAGATTAGCTAGGAGGTGTATCTTGGATTCTAGGGATTGAAGCTCTGGAGCACTGATGATGTCAAGTGGAACAACATGGATGGATGCGAGTGGGAGACGTGCAGAGAACGGTCCAAGAGCAGGCAGAATACGATTCGGGAACAATGGGATGGTGAGAATATTTGAAAGGAGCTCGCGAAGAGAGAGCGGGAGAAGCTCTGGATAGGATAGTGGCGCAGCGAGGAGATCTGCGAGAGGAGCAATTAAGGGTGAGGGTTTGAAGGGTGCAGGCTGCGATGTCCGATACAGTCAGAAGCAAGAGGCCTAACGATGAGAAGTGCGCTCACGAGTTGCAAGACCACTTGACGAAGACTGGAGTAGAACCCATGCGAGAGGAGAT
Source organism: Dichomitus squalens LYAD-421 SS1 (assembly GCF_000275845.1). Lineage (NCBI taxonomy): Eukaryota > Fungi > Basidiomycota > Agaricomycetes > Polyporales > Polyporaceae > Dichomitus > Dichomitus squalens. Next base: position 14,584 of record NW_006766952.1, on the reverse strand, counting down.
ATCGGGAGACGTCAGCGCGTTTGGGGTTGCCGGAAAGCAGCAGGCTGAGGACTTGTAGATGAGTCTGTGCATACTGCGAGCTAGACGAGTGTCAGATGTCTGATTGAAACGAACGTTTGGTGGACATACCGGGGGTCGGTAGAGAGGGAGCGGAGAAGCATAGTGGAGACCCGCTGGAGGAGTACGAGCCAGCTTTGATCGGATTGTAGCAGAACATCTACAAATGGAGTGAGGGGAAGGCATTGAGGGAGGAGAAGTGGCAGAGACCTTTCTTAGAAGCGAGGATGACGGTGGACCAGCGGCCGAGTGCATCCTCGTCCTGGCCAAGAAGGACAAGACAGCGGAGGGCAGTGAGAGAGGAGAGATCTTGGAGAAAAGTGGCGCGAAGGGACTGCCTGACTGCGGCGCGAGCGAGGTGGGATCTCCATATACGCTGTATGTGGAGAGCAGCGTCTTGGCGGCGTTTCTGTTCCTCACGCTGGGATCTGCGAAGCTTGGCGTCCTGGAGGATGTCGTTGTGGGTAGTGGCGGAGTGGATGCCGCCTAAATTGATGTGTCTTCTGCGTTTGTTGGGCTGATCTCCAAAGAGAGGGACGTCCATGGTGTGTAACCAACAGTCTATGTAGTAGGAAACAGCAACTGAGTCCGGAGAGATGAGCGTACGGCGTTGAGTAAGCTCGCGACCTCGGCGGCGCGAACGCGTAGGCCTGCTTGGTGCACGTGATGGGGGAGCACGTGGGGTGACGTCAACTGGATAAGTACGCCTGGACTCCACGCCGCCGCCCATGGGTCGCGTCCTCTCCTTCATACTATATGTACCCCGCCCCCGACAGTCCTCCGCCAAACAATGCCGTCTTCTCCCCCGCCGTCGTCGGCTGTCCTAGCGACGACGTCCGCTACTCCCATATCTGACGACTCCTCACTCACATACCGCCCTTCCCGTCCGCCCTCGCTCAACTACTCCCTCGCACCCCGACGCCGTAAATTCGCCATCGCCAGCTTCCTCATCCTCATCTTCATCGAGGCCGGCGTCATCCCCCTCATCGTCTTCTACGCCATCCGATGGGGCGCCCACCTCAACAACACAAAGAACCTCGCCATCATCACCTCAATAGTCGGCACTTACTCCTCCTACAAGCTCGCACGAAGGTCATGGTATCTCTTCATTAGCGACCACGGACATCAGCGCAGACCGCTCGGCGCCAGCAGGTTTGGCCCAGACGCATTCACGTACGTTGTCTCCTCCCTACCGTCTTGTCTACCTCCCCCGACCCCATAGCATGGTCGAGCGCATTCACGGCGTTCGCGTCTCCTCAAGCCAACCGCTTCCATCAGCTACGGGACCGGCTGCAAAGCTCCAATTTTCCCCATATCTCATGTTCCCTGAACTCACCCATCCCACCTCTTCAGCATTCAAATCGGTCTTGCTATGACCGGCTTCTTCGTGCCCCTCGTTATTGGCTCCTCTGTGTGAGTACTCATTCCCATGGCACCTCCACGCTTCCCACCATGCCCCACTGTTCTCGTCATCTACGCATTGCTGACCATGTCCGTTTAGAAATCCCGCCTCCGTACACACGGTGTCCATGTCCCTATCATGCTTTATGATCGCCTTCTGCGTTCCCCTCCTCATCACTTCCGTCTGGCCGCATAAACTCAAAATGCCCTTCCGCGTCTCCTCCATGCCTCCCTGGACCGGCCTTCCTCCAGCCATGTATACCCTTGTCGAGGACATCGTCGCTGTTGACGGCGGAGGCTGCGTCGAGTTCCGCCAGGCCTGGCGGATACGTTACGAACACTCCGCCATCATGCGCCGCATTATCCGCATCACCTCCTTCTACTGGGGCGCATCCGGCTGCATATGCGCCGCCGCGTTCATCGCCATCGCCTGGACGACCCCCGAAGATATTGGCTATGGCATCGGCTGGGGCTTGCCGTGGCTCTGGGCATTCACAAGTCTGGCGTTTACCGTGCGGTGGGTGAAGAAGGAGCTCAAACGGGAGCAGGAAGAGTGGAACACTGTAGGCGTGCACGAGCTATTCAACTTACACATCGACCAGACGCTGGATGAGAAGGCCGTCGCAAGAGAGGTCAACGACTATAACGAAGCCCAGGACGGCGTTTGACGTAACGTTTCATCTCACCAGACGTTTCCTGGGCTCTGTGGGGATTGCTTTTCGTCATCGGTCACTTGGGATGAAACGGGCGCCGTGTCGCTATCGTATGTTGTTGTCGGCTCTACGATGTTATGCTATTGTGACGATACTCTACCTAATTCACTTCCGGTCCTTACGATGTAGCTACTATCAAGCCGGATCACTTACAAGGTCATATCCTGTCTCCCCTGTACTCAGTATAGATCATTCGATCATGCCATGTAGGACTGTATAACGAGCCATCCGTTTTGCGCAGCTTGTGGACAGCACAGGATGAGCGTTATTTCTGCTCGGACTCGACGTAATTGTGATTTGACAGCGCCGGAGAACAGCTTCCGAGGCGGGGAGTTTAGCACCGCTTCTCGTTCTCGCGGGTCTCCACCATGACAGTGCTAGTAGTCCACAGTAAGCCAAATGACCTCAACTCTTCTCATACGGCGCCGACCTTGTCTAACCTCGGACGTCTGTCTAGCAGTAATACACGTGCCGGCTAGATGAGTGATCGTGGCGCATGGAGTTCACATCCTAGCTGACGCGCGAGGCATTATTGAAAGGACAACCCTGTGGCTCCCGCAGCGTGACAATATACAGGCGTGTGGGTGCACAGAATGCTGATTATCACGTTGAACCCAGGAGGACTTGTCAAATATGCCAAGCTCGAGATCCTAAGTTGCCCGACTCGCTCAGGAGAGTAATACTAAAAGCCATCTGGTTGCCAGAGCTGGGCCGCATTCTCGAATTCTACGCCAACTATGGACTTGTGCCGACGATTTTGTAGTTCCCTTCGTAGTCTCAGCCCGCTGACGCGCGGCCAACCGGCGAGGCACCCACGTCTGGTCGTCTGTACGCTTGTTACTTTCCTCTTGGGCGCAATCAGTGCTGCAGTGCTCGTTTCGGACGTGGGCATATCGTTCGGGAGCATTATCTCCGTCATGAGTGGGGTCAAATTCCTCGTCGACGTTGACCCCACCGGCGCGGGGGTATGTTGGTCCGCCTGTTCCCGCGTAGTTCAGCCTTCCTTTAACGTTGCTGACGTATTCGTCGATAGATCGGATTGGCGTTGGCTCCCACAAACATCGACCTATCGTCGTCCACGCTCACGCTCAACTGGTGGGCAACAGGACGTCGTCCCACTTCTGCTACCGGTTCTATCCAGCCCGAAGGCGGAGATGCGGCTTCAATTTTGGAGGTGCCTCAAGCGACGTGCGGGCAATCGTCGGATTCGTTCAACATATGGGTAGACAAGTATGTGTCTGTCTTCCTCTTATGCCCTACCTTCCTGAACGCACCCTTGTAGCAATCCCACCTATGCGTGGAATGCGTCTAACGTCATCCTTCGCGATGATCAGTCCGCGATACAGTAAGTAGCTACCACCTGGTCTCAAAACATCGTCCTAACAAGGGGTAGCAGTTTCACATCGCAAGAGACATTCGATACTTCGCATAATTTCACTTGGATCTCAAAGCGCCAATTCTTGGCGCAGCGACGGCAGCACTCCGTCTCAGCATGGTACCCATTCGACCGCTACGCCGTGAGCACAACAATTGGGGCATTCGACACCGATGGATCCCCACTCTCGATCTACTTCGTTCATCTATACGCTGGCTTGTCGGGATACAATCTACAGGTAGATGCGATCGAGCATGTGAGAACATCAAACAGCGACGAAGCATTGCATATCACTTTCTCGATTCGTGTATGTCCTGGGGCAACTCGTCATTTATTTGTTTTGTTAGTTGTTGCTACGATGCTGATCGGAGAATTACAGCGCTGCGAAGGCGTCAAGCTCTTTGCAATAACCCTCTTCCTCACCAACTACGTTCTCGCCGCGGCTATGGTTTGGGTTGCAGTCTGTGCGCACTACGGACCCTCACTCCCGGAGTCTGCGCTGTTCCTCCCTCTCACAAACATTCTGCTCCTTCCTCAACTGAGAGGTGCGATGCCAGGCGTCCCAGATTTCGGTTCGTGCTGCTTTCCCGAATGCTTTTGCTGGGTTGATATATGATCTGGTCGGGAACAGGTATCTTTATGGACCTCTTTGGGTACTACGTGAATATCTCTGCGGTATGTCGAGGTATTATATCTGATCTCGATATTGTATCAACTGAAGACACAATTGAACAGATCTGCTTCGCTGCGTTATTCATGTTCTTCAAGATCGTCAGTGGACGTCGCCCCAGTAGCATTATTGGTGTAACAGAGCACCCGCCGTCCGAAGCCCTCCCACTATACAGGAAGGGCGCTCTTCCAATAGCCGTCGAAAGATCTCTGTCCATCACAGGCACCGTGGAACATTTCGACAAGGGACCTGTCCCCATCCATGGCACGCATCAGCATGTCGAAGACGTTGTGGCGATGTTCTCGGAGAATACGGAGCCTCGTGACGTTTGCGTTCGTTAAATTTTCTTCACCTTATGTCAGGCGAGCCACCACACAAGCCAGAGTCCTGTCAGAATCGACTAAGCTGTCGATCCCGCTGCAAGTACATGGCCGAGTCCTGACCAAACAGAGAGACTGAGACTTCTTACAGACCAGGATGGATCCACCACGACGAAGAGGGGAGCCCAATACTCGGCGAGCAGGGCATGTGTAGTCGCAGTACCCTCGTGGGGTGGTGCGCTTTCCTTAGAAGACGGAGTGTAAGCAATCTCCACGCCTAGCACGTACGTCCTGTGAAGTCGAGGCTCGTCTGCTGGGGATGCGACGCTGTGATCTAGCTGGATCGTCCATCTCCGCTCGTTGGGAAATCCTACGTCGAACGACTGCTACGCGAGCACAGGGATGAAGTGCCAGGAGGAAACGTGATGGGGACGGTCTCTGCTATGCCTTCGCATTCACGACTCGGAAGGACGCGGGGGCCTAGCCGGCGCCTGTTGATTTAGGGTACTCATTGTTTCAGCCAACCGTCCCTCATCCATTCCTCGCGTATGCCTAGTTCAATCTGGATCCTATGAAAGGTACCAGCGCCGACCTCGGATTCGCGTCTCCTGAGAACATCTGGATGTAAGGCCTGCTCTTGCCAGTTGGGAGACACGGCGATTCCCTCCATCTCCAGGAGGGACTGGCACCGTCCAACCAGATGGATGTTGCACGGACCAGGGCATAGGAAAAGTGCAGTGTAGACCCCACTGTCAGTAATGCTTACGCCCAAGCGCGGAAATGTCGAAGGGAGACAGATCTCTCATATGGAACAGGGAGCTGGATGACAGGTTATTGCGACGGGAGATTGCGATTCCTACACCAGGAACGAAGAAGCGGTCGATGTGCGCACGCACCTGAGGACCATCTTGTTTTGCTCCTGAGATGTGCTCTTTCGACTCTTCATCGCACATTCATTAGCCCTCCGGAGCGGACAAGTAGAGACGCACAGAGCGCCGCCGAGGATTTGTGACTTACATTGCTATTAACGATAAGCTCGAGACAAGAGGATTAACGCCGAATCGCTCCTCACGACATGCCCTCTTGGGACCACTGAGAACGACGGCACGAAGCGCCCCCCAAAAAGAATAAAAAGAGGATTAACGATTGGTAGAGTGTCTTGGCCAAGGAACACGTAGTGCTGGCCTGTGATGCGGCCTCGAAGTCATCGTCAGCGAAAAAGACAAACGACGGATGTATACTGCTACAACGAAAGCGTGCTTGACAGAATGTGGCCGATACAGATGGTATAGGCTACAATACAAGTCTCAAGAGATATTGCCTGCGCACCATATCATACCCTCACAAGGAATGAGCGTTCACTGTCACTGTGCCTCGACGACTGTTGGCTGCGCAGCGTCTGGTGCACCTAGTGGCTGCTGTGTCCGCGACATCGCTGCGCCGAGAGCTTGCGTGCGGAAGGCGAGTCCACGCGTCTTCTCGATGATAGATTGGTAGATTGGAAGAGGTGGGCGATGAATCTCGATAACGTTCTGGATACGTGTGGTGAGAGTAATGTTGAGCGGAATGAAGAGGGTAGGCGTACCTTCTCAAGGTCGATCTTGGCATCCGCACCCATACGCGTTTCGCGGATAAGGTTCACAATCCATTTCTCGCCTTCATCGCGCGAGAGGTTAAGACGTTCGGAGAGGTCACTGAGAGAGAGCTTTCGTGAGTCTTTGACTGGAGAGACGGAGAAGAATACTCACCCGATGTCTATGCGCTCGTGTATACGACAATACGCCTCGCTGATGAGATACCGCGCGTTGTCCATGAAATCTTCCCGGAATTCGCCCAAGAAGAAGTCATTTGAAACGACGACTTCGGCTTTGCTGAGCTCCTTCTGCGCGGCTTCGAAGTCAAACTCCACGTACAGTTCCTTGAGGAACTGCGTGACAGGATCTTGGTACTGATATTCTTCCATCTGGATAACCTTGACAATCTCGCGAATCGAGTGACGAACGCGCGACGAAAGCGCCCCAGACGCGGACTTGCGCGAAAGGACGGCGGCCGTCGCAAGATACCGGAGGATCCATGGTGAAGAGGTCTGGATGGTGTTCAGGTAGGTAGGGGCCAAGAAGGTCTCGAGGAGTAGGGTGCGACCCTGGGGGTGGTTGAAATAGACGAAGAGGGACCAGTGGAGGAGCCAGGTGCGAGAGTGGAGTTGCGCGAGAGCGGGATCGGCGGCGCCAGATGAAGGAGTAGCAAATTGGGGATGGGAAGGGGCACGCGAGTCGATAGCATCGCGAAGGGAGTTGAGCTCTTCAAGTGCAACGTCCCACTTACCAGTAAGGATGTCGCACGCGAGCTTACCCCAATGGGCGGAAATAGTGAGGTCGGGGTCGGTGGAGAGGACACGGAAGTGATAGAGGTAATCGGCGGCACCACTGTAATTACCATAGGAGTATTGGAACTTGCCGAAGTTGTATAGAGCGGTGATTTGATCGAGCGTGACCTACACATAGATATAGAAACGTCGCGGACGGAGGACGACATGGAGCTCACATTGTAATGGTCTCGCAGGAACTGCAAGTTTTGGTTCTTGTCTTGACGGAGGGCTTGAGCGACCTCGGGGTTCTCGATCACATCTAATACAGCCTGGGCCTCCTGCTGTAGCTGCTCGTTGGTGGAGACGGCCTTTTCCCGCTTCTCGGCGAACTCTGAGACATATTAGAGGGTTGGAAGAATATGCGTGGATGTATACGCACCTGAAGGGATAGGCTCATCGGGATGCGTCTGCTCAAACAAGCTGACGGCATAGTCCACCATGTTGGTCTCCTTGGCGAGTTCATACTGAGCGGCCTGTACTTGCTCGACGGGGAAAAGATCGCTCTCGGCAAGATGGGCAAGGAGGGGGAAGACCAGATGGCGGTCGCAGTAGGGGATGATCGTTCTCGTGAGGTCGTATTCGGCCATTTTGGAGAGGAGAGGAGGCAGATGGAGGACGGGAGTTGCTCGTCGAGGTCGAGAGTGAGCTCGCCGTTGGCGACAGCCCGAAAAATGTGCTTCCATATCGGGACGTAGATGCACGTGGACAGCCGCGCGCGACACGTCCGCCTGCAGCGGTTGGGCGCTATGGTCCGCATCCTCAGTCCTGCCCTCGTCCTCGTCCTGACCACATCCCCTCCTTTGCCCGCGGCACCATGACCGCCATTGCACAAAACTTGCCTTGGTTCATCAAAGATTTCGGAGTCTCCATAGTCGGCCAGGTATGACTCTAATCCGCTGCCCGCACGTCCGCTCTCAAACACCGTCCAGAAATGCTACACTTCCATTGTCGAAAACCTCGACTTCAGTGATGTCGAATGTCTGAAGTACTCGATTTCGAAAGGTCTTGGGCTGGGTATAGTGGTTGGCGGCTCCATCATGAAGGTGCCTCAGTTGCTTCTTAGTGCGTCGCAACCCCTCTTGTCTTCCGAGCCCGCCTCTTAACCTGAGTTCTGTTTGTAGTTATATCCGCACGCTCAGCGCGTGGTCTCTCCCTGACGGCTTATGTGCTCGAGACGCTTGCCTATGCTATCACCCTTGCATACGCGTACCGCAACAATTTCCCCTTCTCGACCTATGGCGAAAACCTATTCCTCACTATCCAGAACGTCATCATCACCGCCCTCATCGTGCACTATAACCCTCCAAACATCCTTGCGTCTCGTTCCCCCCGTCAGCGCGTCATCCTGGCCGCACAAGCTACGATCGCAACCGCCATCCCGCTTGCTATCTTTCCCACATCTACTATCGCGCTCTTCCAGCTCGCGACTCTGCCCCTTTCCCTCTTCTCCAAACTTCCCCAGATCCGCCAGAACTACCGCGCTCAGAGCACCGGCCAGCTTTCTGCCTTCGCTGTCATCTCACAGATTGGCGGATGCCTCGCGCGTCTCTTCACGACCGCTCAGGAGGTCGGCGATCCCATTGTTGCCGCAGGCTTCGCCCTCGCCCTTGCCCTCAACATCGTTCTCGGCGTCCAATTGTGGCTGTACTGGGGTAAGGATGAGAAGGAAGAGATCGAGATAGGTCATGTTGGTATTTCCGAGAAGGCGCGGACCCACTGGACTCCTCCGCAGAAGGTCGAGGTCGTCATTCCTCCTGCGTCCCCCGGAGGTCGCGCAAGCCCACGCCCTAGCAACAGGAGGTGGTCGAGGAAGGTCGACTAGTCTCTTCGGTTACGCACGGTTCGTCTTTGTACTCGTCTCCAAGTATTCTATCGTGTTACGGCTATGTTACGGGAGACATGGTATGACGTCCTGATGGATAGGTGCCGACCACTTGAGTATCACGCTCGTACCACTGCAGCTGTTTCACTCCCGAATGGTGATATTAAAGATTGATGCCAACGCAGCGAGGCTACAATGTGGCCGCCGACTTGGTCTGGTAATCGTTCTGAGCTGATACTAAGCTCGTCACTAGCTATATACCTGTATCAGACAATACTCTACAATATCGTGAGACGGCGCATTACTGCTTCTTGTCGGCCGGCTTGCCGCGTCCTCGGAAACCCCACTCAATCTGACCCGTCTGTCGGATGTCAACCCCAAGGTCGTCTGCAAACGACCAGACCAGTCCGGGGTTCTTCTGGAACAGGCGCCCCACAAAGATGACATCGGCCTTCCCCTAGATTACCATCCGCGATACACCGTCAGCCGGTCAAGGAGCATCTTGCCGTGGCAAAGAAGCGTACCTCGTCGAGGATACTCTGAGCAAACTTGCCCTCGTGTATACTGCCGACTGTTGACACGAGAATCTTGTCACCGTGTGCCTTCTTGACTGCCTCAGCGAACGGTACTTGGTACCCGGGGACACCCTTGATTTGTTGCAGAGGGCTGTTTCCGGAGGACGAAACGTCGAGGAGGTCTACGCCATGCTCGGCGAGAACGGCTGCGAGCTTGACAGTGTCTTCCGAGCGCCATGACTCCTCTGCCGGGAGCACATTCTCGAGCCAGTCAGTTCCGGATACGCTATCCAAATCAAATATTTGTAAGAAGTGGGCGACAGCTGGAAAGCAATGAACGACGTACCGGAAGAGGAGAGGCGTAGTGGGCGGGATGACGCCGCGGACGGCGTCGACAACCTCAACTGCAAGCCGGATGCGGTTCTCGAAACTGCCACCATACTCGTCTGTGCGTTTGTTCGCAACGGGGCTCAAGAACTCGCTGATGAGGTACCCGTGCGCGCCGTGGATCTCAATCACGTCGAAGCCAGCCTTCACCGCCCGCTTCGCAGCGTTGACGAAAGCTGTGACGATCTTCTTGATCCCCTCCTTCGTCAGTTCCTTCGGTACGATCCAACCATCAGCGTACGGGACCGCGCTCGGGCCGACTACCTCATCGGGCCACCCGCCTTGATGCTCTAATGCAGGCGCGCCCATATGGATGAACGGCGCGAGCGTCGAAGCTTTGCGACCGGCGTGGGCGAGCTGAATCGCGATCTTCTGGTTCTGGGAGTGCGCGAACTCGACGATCTTTGCCCAAGCCGCCGCTTGCTCATCCGTCCAAATCCCAGCATCTTCAGGGGAGATACGACCCTCGGGGGCAACGGCGGTCGCTTCGACTACGGTGAGGCCGGGTCCGCGAGTGAAGATTCCGCCAACTTCGGGCAAGGGCGTCAAGATGCATTGCGGCAGAAGAGATGAAATGACGCACGATGGGCGAACTGCCACGGACCGATAAGACCATTCTCAGACGAGTACTGGCATAAGGGAGAAAGCTACAGGAGGATGGTCTGATCAGCAACACTTACACAAAGGACCACCACAGACGCATACACGCAAGTCTGGAGAGATACTCACCCAAATGCGGTTCGGGAACGTTACTCCACGAATTGTAAGAGGCTTGAATAGACTTGGGATTTCTTTTCCATCCGGTTGTGGGTCAACCGCGGTACCGGCTGGCGGGTGTACCAAGGGTACGAAATACGGTACGCCGGGCGCTGGAGCATTGTGGAGGACAGCAGTGCCGACCATGGTAAGGTGCTGATAGGATGCGATGGGGCAAAGCTACAAGCGATGAGAAGAAAGGAGGGATGGACTTGGCACGAGAGAGGGTGATCGCGATGGCGGGATATATATGGTCGATATCCATGGTATCTCAGCATCGTTCGGCTGCCTGGGCCGATGTCGCAGGATGAGGATGAATCAGCGTGCTGAAATGCGTTTCGATGAGAAACGCGAAGAACATAGAAACGGCTAGACGGCTGGTAGGCTGGAAAATACAATAACAGCCGCGAGAACGACATACCATTACCGATAGGAGGTGAAATTCGGCCTGGCTGAGTAAGGCTCCACGCTCATTCAGCAGCTGGTAGACGTCGACTCGCCAGACATCAGCTCAAGTAGTCCAAACCAGTTGCTTGTCTGCGGGCGAGAGCCTGGCTGAGCGGTCGACTAGAGTCGTCAAGCTCGGATATACACCACAACGGCGATAACCAGGAAGGATCATCGCATATGCATAGCTGTCTTCACGACTTTCAAAGAGCGGTCGCTGTGCAGCGTGGGTGTTGTTGGCGGCTCGGAAAGGATGCGGAGGCAAGTATCGAGTGAAATTTACATTCCAGAGTGCGACGGCCGTTGACTCAGCGACAGCGATGTGCCGGTCGGGCGACCGGTCGGTAAGTCACCATGGTCGGTCTGCTCGAACCCTCTACGGTAGGCTCTACCATTCTCACGGCCGCGGAGTACGGCCTGCGTCGGGTGCCCTCTCGTCGATCAACAGCATTGAATATTGAGCCCACCAGTCCGCTTGCCACCGACCGACCTTCGACTCTCGATGACGACGCTAGCCGCCCGCTTTCCTCCCACACCTTTTGCTACGACCGCTCGTTCTCCTCTATCGCTTTGCGGAATGCTTGGTCTCTCATTTATGTCGTCCTGCAATCGCTTACGACAGACCCCTTTCTCTGTTCGACCGGTATTCGAACACTTCCCTCAAAGCTCTTCCATGTCTGTGTTGGCGTCCTGTCGCTGGTTTCCTCGGGCGTTGCAGTCTCACAACGAAGTCAGCAGATCAGCTGCGTTGTTTTCAGGGCCCGTTCGTGCAGAAGCCCCAGGCGAGCGTCTCGCCATCGACCGCCTGGCCAGCTTGAGAGGTCCTTGCATGTTTTCACTACCGTTACCCGCAGTCTCTGGTCAGTTGCCATCTGACTCTTCTGTAGGAAGCTACCTTTTGATAAATGCAACTTTAGCTACTGGCGCGCCGTCTTCGGTTCCACTTACAGAACGCTGCATATAAAACTATCCACACGCGGACCATTGCATGGTTAGCCCCCCGGCCATCTGATTATGATTATTGCTCAACAGGCATTTCTCCATCCATGCTACTGGCAAACTAGTTTGACGTTGCCCTCGCCGCACTTCATTTGATAAGCCGCCCCTACTGCGATGGGTTTCCTCCGGCCCAAACGCAGCATGCATGGGCGGCGCATTCGCAACTAGCCAGCCCGCATTCATCGGGCGGCCAACATCAAGACGCAGCGATAGTGACAGAGCGGAGCTTAAGTCCGATGGCGATAGAAGGAGAAATGGATAGCAAGCGCCCCCCCACTTTTGGATTTACGGCGGTCGTATTCGAAGCGCCCCCCCCCACTCCAGGTGGGCAGCTCCTTATACCCAGTCATCGATTCGTTAACGATGTCGTGCCATCTTGTAGTCCTCTTGTTCCTCGTCTAGCTACATAAGCAACTTCGCACCAGGCTCCTCCTCTCCATCGCACTTGCAACAGCTCGCCCTTCCTTCGCTCCGCTGCCGATCCCACCTTTACCTTACTGTACACCGCGCTACGCACCTATCGGACGCATAATGGCCGACGCTAAGGCACAGAAGAGACAGAAGTTTGAGAGCATCTTCCCTATCCTCCGCGACGAGCTCCTTGGCTATCTTGAGCAGGAGGGCATGCCGGAGGATGCAATTACTTGGTTCCAGCGCGTGCGTTCTCGTATATGCTTTTCCCGTTTAGCACCCGTCCTGATCACGGCTTGGCACGTCCGCCGGATGCTACCCACAGAATCTCGACTACAACGTCACAGGCGGGAAGCTCAACCGTGGGATGTCTGTTGTCGACTCCGTTGAGATCCTCAAGGGACGGAAGCTCACCGACGACGAGTACTTCAAGGCTGCTCTTCTCGGCTGGGGTGTCGAGTTCGTGAGTCTCTTACGCTCGATTGTCTTCTCCTGTGTCTGCCTGCGCGTTCTCCCCTCCGTTACCCGTACTCCTCGTGTCCATAAGGCTTGTCCTTCCCAACTCATAATCAGGTTCGCACACGCATGGATGCTGACCACAGGCTTCCCTCACAGCTTCAGGCCTACTACCTCGTCTCGGACGACATGATGGACCAGTCGATTACTCGCCGTGGACAACCATGCTGGTACCGCGTTGAGGGCGTGAACTTGCTTGCTATCAATGACGCATATCTGCTGGAAGGCTCCATCTACTATCTCCTCAAGAAGCACTTCCGCTCCGAGCCGTACTACGTGTACCTCCTCGACGTTTTCCACCACACAACTTTCCAGACCGATATCGGCCAGCTTATCGACCTCATCACTGCCCCCGAGGACAACGTCGACTTAAACAAGTTCTCGCTTGACAAGTATGTAGTCTTCTCCATCTCTTTTGCGTGTACTAATCTCCATCTGCGCGTGTAGGCACCAGAAGATTGTCATCTTCAAGACCGCCTACTACTCCTTCTATCTCCCCGTCGCCCTCGCCATGTACATGTGTGGCATTCCCCACTCATTGACGAACGACCCCTACGAGCTCGCGCAGAAGATTCTTGTCCCGCTTGGCGAGTACTTCCAAGTCCAGGACGACTTCCTCGACTTCGCTGCGCCTCCGGAGGTACTCGGTAAGGTCGGCACGGACATCATCGACAACAAGTGTTCATGGTGTGTTAACACCGCGCTCGCGATTGCGACCCCTGCGCAACGGAAGGTCCTCGACGAGAACTACGGCGTGAAGGATAAGGCAGCCGAAGCGCGTGTGAAGGCGCTGTACGAGGAGATTGGCATTCGGAAGAGGTACGCCGAGTATGAAGAGGGTGCGTACGAGCGAATCATAGGTCTCATCGAGACTATCCCTACCGAGGGTGCGGACGTCGGCGCGGGCGACGTGAAGTTGAAGAGGGAAGTGTTTAAGGTGTTCCTCGACAAGATCTACAAGAGGCAGAAGTGAGTCGCGCGCGGCCTTTGATTAGGGCGAGGGCGAGGACGGCAGCCAGAAGTGGACGTCGGTTCTGTTGTACAAAATAGCTAGTCATGTATCTCCTGTACATTTGGAGTACGTATGTGGGAATATGACTTCGTGTTCTAGCTCAAACAGCCAAGTATTGGAAAGTCTGAAACCTGTAAGAATGGAACAAGGTCCACAACTTCCCAACAGCTAGAGCAATTGTCTTTAAACCAACTGGAGGTCATGGGGGAGGCTGTGGGGCACCTGGGTCACCAGTTTGTTTTAGGTGAAATGACCTCGTTGCGGCACTATGGCCCTTGTTCCACGGAAAACCCGGAACCAAGGGGCTTGGTTCCAGTTTCCCTGGGATAGGATTCAATCTCCATGGACGAGTCTAAGGTGCAAGGTGTCAAAGAATGGCCTACTCCGACCAAGGTCAAACACGTTCAAGCTTTCCTCGGACTAGCCAACTTCTATCGGCGTTTCATCAAGGACTTTGCCAAGATTGCCCGACCGCTCACTAAGCTCACGTGCAAGGACATTCAGTGGCAATGGGGAGAGGAACAAGAACAGGCCTTCGAAGGACTCAAGACCGCGTTTACGACAGCCCCAATTCTTCAGATCCCGAACGACACAGCTCCATACAGGCTGGAGACAGACTCATCCGACTTCGCAACAGGGGCAGTTCTGGAACAACTTGGAGAAGATAAGCTATGGCACCCGGTCGCCTTCTACTCCAAGTCCCTCAATATTCACGAGCGCAACTACGAGATCTACGACAAGGAGCTCTTAGCCATCATCCGAGCATTGGAAGAATATCGACACTACTTGGAGGGACACCCTGAGCCAATCGAAAT
>NW_006766951.1:145973-161261 GCF_000275845.1 Dichomitus squalens LYAD-421 SS1 | reverse complement strand
AAGCGGCAGCTTCGCGCCTCATCGCATTGTCAGTGACAGCGTCCATGATCTTCGCCACGTCGGCGAGCATGCTATGAGTAGCGACGAACGTGGTCGGTGAGCGCAGGTGGTTAGCGAGGAAGTCTTGGTCTATATCCTGAGGAGTGTCGTAATAACCTGTCATCCGAACCAGTGAGCTGCAGAATCGACGAGACGGTCCCAAGCGATCTCACCTTGGTCTTCAGATGCTGTGTACCCCTCATTGCTCTCGTCCGACTTGGGGGCATTCGGATACTGGAAGGACTCAAACCCGGCTATAATGCAGGTGTGGACATTCATCTCGTGGGCGACGTTGACACTCGTGGCTTGGCAGACAGATATCCAGAGCACTGGTGGTGAGAGCGTTAGTTCAAGTTTAAGAGGATGGAGGAGGAACCGTATGAGGGGTGGAGGCGGAGTTGACGTTGACCTCAGGTAGGTCGGCGATTACCGCATATGGGCGCCTACACTAGTTCCTTTGTTCGACAAAATCTCTGGCATCGTGCGCTCAGACTGGAAGGGGCAGGCTGATCTCAAAGCGTCTCGTATAACGATGCAGATATTGATAGTGCATCCTGGGACAAACCCAAATCCAGATATAAGTATTGAGTTCGGACGAGATAGGCCCATTCATAGCGCAACCTTCATCCGCGGATGTGCATTGGCGCCGCCGAGAATGATGTGCGTGCTGGATACATATGCAGCCGCTGGACTAGCAAGCAAACGCGCTGGAATAGTACAAGACGAGGTTCAGCGCCGGTGTAGGAGGATGATCCTTATCCTAGCGGGAGACACGTACTTGGAGGTCGTTGACGGATGACATGGCTATACCATGCAGAGAACGCTTTAGGCACTTACTACAGACTGTAGGTAGTCCGATCGGCAAGCGGTTTCACACCTTATATGTGTTCCTTTTCGATCTTCATATCACTCTGATCGAGCATCGGTTCCGCGCTGAGCATGAAATTTCCGTCCTCTACTGGACATCTCGATTTCCGTCATCTTCCTTCCGCAGAGCCGAGTGCTTCACTCCGAATATCGTCTTCGAGCATATGTGAGCCACCCAGGGGTCCTCCAGCGAGACGGATGCCGCCGTCCTGCGCTTTCTTGAGATGGGGCAACCGTCCCTCTTCGCCTAAATCGTCCGTTCCAGCAATGGCGTGGTGCTCTCCTTGATCAACCTGGCCTCCTGATCTTGGCAGAGGAAGCGGGGGAGGGTTTGAGCTCCGTCGAAGGTGACGACGCCAGCTCCAGTGCCGAGATGACGGCCGCGAACGCGGTCCTCGCACTCGACCTTCCCCCCCGCTTCCATTTGCAGTGAACACAGAAGGGGGCTGAGAACCCTGTGACGCCTCGTATGATGTCCGCGGCGTAGCGTGGTATGAAGGGAGCTCGAGGTGTGAGCGACGTGTGTGGTACGATGGCGGGATTGTAGACTCGGAAGTGAATAACGATTCTGCCTCTATGCTGTCGATGGTGTCCTCGCCGATCACCGGCGGGTCGGGCAGAGGGCGTTCTTCCCGACGTTCGTTGAACGAGTCCACAGGACTGCACCATTGGCTGTTACATCGATAATCAGCCTGATGTAGGTGATGATGACCTACCTCTGTGTTGACACGGGAATATCTCCTTCTCCAATGGGAAGCGCGGGGTCTGTTGGCGTATTGAAAATGAGGAGATCAGGGACCGGGGAGTGGGGTGCAGAAGGAAGAATGTTGGTCGCAAGAGAAGACTCCAGCGACGTCATCTGCGCAAGCGTTCCGTGGCTTCGAGTCGTTGAGTGGGCTCCAAGAGTTCGACTCGAAGCGAAATGAGGGTTCCCCACAGGGAGAAGGGGATCACGGCTAGACAGTTGCATCTGGTACAACGTGAGTTTTGGCTACTGTTACAACAATACACAGAGGACGACTTGCGTACCGCGGCACTCAGAGCCTCAATCCTTCCACGTAATCTTCTCCTCATGCGACGGGATTTGTACAACTCCCACATCCAACCCAGGGCGCACAGCGCCCACCCAACACCTAATGGAAACTCCGGCGTCAACGCAGGACGGTGATTCTGACGACGTAACATACCCATAATAGGGATCGCAATCGTAATGACAGTGCTGTCGAAATGACCGGACATTGAAGGATCGTGTGAGGGAGGCCACGGAGGGCAGGAGCAGGGGCAGAATCGAACAAGGCTAGTTGGCGCGCACAGTTAAGTACCGCAGCCCTTCTTGCATCGACGGGCCCCACGAAACTCGCAAGTAGGTACCGAAGCTGACAGACGGCCCCCAGGGCAATGATTCTTGGTCTGGATTCTATCAATGAGAAGTTCAACACTTTGTGATCTTTCTCCACGACGGCGTATCTTTGGAGCGGAGTCATCACTCAAAAGCAACGACTTGGGAAGGGTGTAGAGGGAAGTCAGAATGTAAACGGGTGGATGGATTGACTGCTGGAGTTTCATCCGTCACCGTCTAAAAGTGAGGATATAGATGTAATGCTGAGTCTGCATGTATCTGAAGAAGCGGGAGAGAGCAGCGTATCAGGTTCACTGACAGATGGGAGCATAGGAAAAAGATCGGACCTTCTACTAAATTCCATAAACAAATCAGGACAGAGCGTGTCCGGCAAGGTTTGATCAAGCTGCACAACACCACTGGCAGCGACTCGCAAGTGTGGCATGGACCTGCTGCTGTAGAATGTCTTTGCCGGGTCAGGGTAGGGCGAACGGCTAGTCATCGGCACTCACGTCGACGACAAGAGGATTGACTTGTAATACTGGTACTATGAAGCCATGGTCCATGGATGGGGCACTGCTTACGATGGCGTAATCTATTTCGGTGAGTATCATGGTATCATTCCAGGTGGTCCGCTAACACAACACATGCCAGCGGATCATCCCACGACCTCCTGCGATGTTCCTCGAGCTCGGGATGACGTCGCGCAAATGGGGGACTCGGAGCACAGCCCGCATGTCATAAATCCAAGGAATAAACAATCGACATTATAGTACATGGTCCAAATCAGTTCTACACGGACGCGTCAGCCGGCGCAACGAGAACATGAGAGGAAAGACGGAGACGTACTTCTGGTATCCGGAAGATCGTGATCTCCTGTTGCTTGAAGTACCGCCGGTTCTCCTCGTCGATGAGGACGAGGTTGAGGTAATATCGCGTGCTGAACTTCTTGTTTACGTCGCGGAACGTCGGCGTGAGATCGAAGCCCCCTAGGAACAGTCGTATCGGGATCGTCTCGCCTGTGTGACGAGATAGCAGTCAATATATGCGCATACATACACACAGCCCGCGAATAATCAAGATGGATAAACCCCGTGATAAGACATACCTCGAACGGGGGCACCGTCCATGATCTCGAACTTGGTGATCGTTTCGCTCTCGTTGTACTGGTTTGGTGGCGAGCCGGTCGTTTCGCGACGGATAATGGACAGCTCCATGTGCTTGATCTTGATACGCACGAGGAGGAAGTAGATCTTCCCGACAATGACGTCCTTCAAATGATATCTAAATGGACGTCAGCAACACGACGAAGCTACAGACTAAGCCGCAAAAGCACGCCGCAGACAACGAGGAGTGAGGAAACGCACTTTGATTTGTTGTACTCGAACTCAATGTGCAGACAATCCTCGATACCAACCTCCATCTTGATGGAGTTATTACTGTCTGGCGGCATGCGGTATGAGTGTACCCAGAGGTCCTTCTCCTTCGTGACGTCCGCTATTCTCCTTGAAATGGTCACCTTGATGAAGTACCTACAACAACAGAATCGCGACGCCTGAGTTCGGCGGAACCAGAGGGAGTGTAAATGGAAGTGTGTACCTCAACTTGACATTGATGCCCTGGTAGCTCTCGAACTGCTTCTCGACGTTCTTGAAGAGGAAATCGAAAGTCTGAGCCTGCCGCATCTCTCCTGGTGCCGCAAGCTCTTGTGATAATGATAGGAATTCATGGTGATGACCGCGGTCGTAGAAGAGCTCTGATCAAGCACCCTCAGAACGGACGAGTGGAAGACGATGGCGGTCTACGCACCAATACTACCCACGAACTCAACCTTGATTCCCTCATGCGCAAGCTTCTTCCCGTCTCGTACGCGTACCGTCACCTACGGGTCTTGTCAGACGAATTGGAGGCATATGCTGCGTTACTGCGCAGACGCGACCATGACGGGCGCGAACGGGGAACATACCTGACCGGAGACAGATTCGCCATCATAGTATACTGGACAAGATATCAACTTCTCCTTCTCCCCTTTAATGTCCACCTTTTTCCTGTCATCTTCACCCTCCAGTCGGATATCAACATCAACCGGGGACGCGAAGAAGTAGGCCGCCATGGGGTGAGATGCGAGGTCGTGAAGTGTTACTCTCGGGACAGTCGTCAAGTGCAAGGGGTGATAGTGGGCACTAGGTAGATTCACCGCAGCAAAAGTCGAGGGCACGCCCAAGTGTAAAGTGCGCCGACGGAGGACAGAACTGAGCTGAGCGTGCGTAGCGCGACGTCAGGACGTAGCGCCGAGGACACTAGGACCTCCCGTTTCGTGGAGATCGCAAACACTTGCAAATAAGGAGAGGAACCTCCGCATTCGAATCCATCTGACACACCAGTATCAAATCCTATTAGTCTCTACACATCTCTCAGCACTCGTCCCATGTTTGACATGGGCATTCATAAACACTAGCGTCGTGAACTCGACGTTGCCTACGAAATTGACCTGCGGCTATCGAGGTAGGCAGACATTGAACCAACAGTCAACAAGTTACCTGGACATCCCTTCCTCCCTCCCGTTTGCCCAATCGCTGGCTGATGTAATGGCTGTTATGCTGCCCTCGTCCACTCGTACTCGGGACTGACTTTGAGAACGGCCCGCCTATGTATTGTGGAGTGCCACCCAACCAAGCGGCTCTCGAGAACCATCAGGAGATCCATACTCCGACGAGGCTTCGTCGCTAGCCGAGGACTCTGCAGCTTTGCCCGGCTGGTACGGAAAGGCGCCCTACGAAACTCCTTCAACCGGCATGCATATCATAGGCTGCAGAGTGCTCTCCCGAAGATCTCGCCATGCTGAACGGACAAATGGCTGAAACAATGGACGAGGACGGGAGGTATAAAGGGGAGAGATTGAGACCCTCAGAGGCACCCTCAAGAACCTATCGCCACATCGTCCCAGTGCCCTGCTATCTCCCTAGTCCCCTCCAATCCCCCTGTTCACTTTCGAAGCACACCAATGGCCTCTCACTCTGATTGCGCGTCTCAGGGCGTTTGTGATCCAGCTATGTGAGTAATTTATCTTCGCGGCATACGCTAGCATGCACTGATTTGAGTCAAAGGCTGGCGCATCTGGCTCTCGTGCAGGACCCAATGACAGTCCTCTTCGACTTTGACGCGTGTAAGGTCCATAGTGGCCGCTTTCAAGGTCTCACAGCTCAGCATAACAGGACTTCCATCGGCGCGGATGCTCCTCTCCCCCGAGGGCTCGACGCACCTGTCCCCACCTCCTCTCCTCCCTTCGAGGTGAAGGCGTTCCTCGACTTCCCTCCTCATCCTGCCGTTCCTCCTCCTTCCGGCACTTTTGATCCTTTGGTGCTTGTGCGACTCCAGGATGAGCTGTGTTTATCTCAGGTGAACGCGGGGTTTCCCATCATCACCTTTCCGCCGGACAGTCAACATCGCGCTTCTTCCCGCTCGTCCACGTCGTCCAGCAACAGGCATGATGCTCCTCTTGCCTGTCATTCAGGCGAAGACTGCGAGCACACCGCCATCTCATGGTATGTCCTCGACCGGGTTCCTATCCCCCCCGCCTTGACAGACTACTCACCGCGTATCACACTATCACTCAGGTCCGACCTCTCCCTCTCTGATTACCTCACCTCCGAATGTACACCTGCGTGGCAAGGACGTGCTGGTGCCCAGTCGGACAGCTCTTCCGTCCCCGGCTACGTCGCGCCAAGCTCCATACGTTCTTCCGCCTCCACTTCTGCATGTCGACCACTTAAGCCGAGGAAGTCGCCCTGCTCCTTCCTTCCCGACAAGTACCAGCCCATCAAGCTTGGGCCCGGGGCCCACTCCTGTATCCGCTGCCCGATGCCCAACTGCGGGGCCGAGCTCGAGGACCGCGACGCGGCTTGGCGCGGGCACTTCAAACACAAACACCTCGACGACCTCTGCCTCATGCCGGGGTGCCGCGGGAACGACCCGTCGAAGTGTATCGCGTGCTGCCCGTTGCCGGCAGGTGGGTGTATGGCGCCGATGACGGTCGAGAGCGTCGGCCGCCACATCCTCAACGTGCACATCAAGGTCGCGTACGGCTGCCCGGTCTGTGGGAAGCAGAGTACGTGGCGAGAGTCGTCGTGTGCGCGCCACATCCGGAGTTGCTTGAAGAGACTCCAAGCGAAGGGGACACTGGGAGCTCGTGGTTGATCGTCGCTCCTGCCTCTTTCATACCTGTAATTGGCACGATTGTCTCATATTGTACGAAGACTGTAGGGATTATTTTGTTCTATTCTACATCATGCCCAATGGTAATCAATCAATCTGTCTGAAACTATGTTTAACGATATGTCTACACATTGTACATTTTGTGTGCCCGATATCCTCACCGTTGGCCAGTAGCTGTCATGGCTCACCAGCTGAGATGTGAACGTCCTGGGCTCAACCTACCAGCCACATGGGTAAGTCAGCGCGCGTCACACTTACGTCCCCCACGGTTCGGTGGTGTCCAACCATACCGTCTGCAGCCAATTGATCTATGATCTCTAAGTCAATAAGTATTGATGTTGTATGATAGATACAGGATTCAGGTAATACACAGGAAGTGTTGTGCACGGAAGGAGCGGTCAGCTGAAACCTGCTGTATACAATACGACTATATTGTTCGAGGTGAAACACCTTCAAGCATACTCGCACCGCCCAATCATGAAGGAGAGTATATTGCGCGATGTGAAGTGTAGATCGACGTCTCCCGTTGTCGCGACCTTGGGATGCTCTCAGCTTGCACCTTGAGAGCGATCGCTGGCCTTGCGGAGTTTGTCCGGGGTGATGCGGTGGATGGTATCCGAGATCCTCATCTTCGAGTTCGCAGAGGCCGCAATGGCGGCTGACCCTATGATGCTGGAGGCCGTCGAGTTTGACGGGGGCGGGAAGGGGCTCTCCTCAACTTCGCAGACAGTGCCGGGGGTAGGAAGCGTGCCGTTCGCAAAGTACGCACGCAGATGTTGCTTGGTGCATGTCGACTGGAGCGCTTGGGATGTGTGCTAGGATCGCAATTACAGTGAGCTTCTCTCTTCCTGAATTCCCGTGCTTGAAACTACTTACGCCCGGGCTATTCTGGATGAGCAGACCAGAAGAGTTAGCCAAGTATGAGTGGACGGCTTGGCCGTTGACGAGGGGCGTTACGGGGTCGTGCTACGTGCAGGTTATGTTCTAGCTTCGCTTTTAGGAGGGTTGAATAGGTAGAGATAGCACTCACAGTATTGGAGACGATCAAAATTGGATTGTTCAGCGTGTGGTTCCACGGGCCGAGGTACCGCTCTGGGGGAGTGACAGGCCAGTACTGACACCCAGAGTCGGGCTCGGCGACGAGGACAGAGAAGAAGAAGCGCGACACGCTTTGAAGCGCGGCGAGACCTGCGTCTACGACAGTCTCCGGCTTCAGCAGGCCGAACGGCTTCTGGTCGTTGCACGACACCGCGGAGCGCTCTAGGTCGACGAGGTCCTTCTCGTTGACAGCGTTGAGCATCGTCGAGCCATCACCCAACATCGCCTCTGCGAGTCCAAGCGCGATCTGCGGCCATCCAAGTGGGGCCTCGAGACCACCCTCGATGAAGAGGCGTGCGCGGCCGTTCGTGAGGATGCCCGGGAGTGTCGCGTTGGGTACCGCTAAGGGCGTCTCGTACAGACTGTCGATCCAGTCCTCCACACGGTTGAAAATATCGTTCGGATCTTCGTTCTCTTTCGTAGCCAGTGCACAGGCCGTCGGTCCGGCCTTTGCGCACTCTGAATAGAGAAGCTTGTATGTTGCATCGGTCGAGTTGAGCCATACGGGTAATTGCTGGTACGGAGCCTTGTTCGCCCACGAGTCGGCGTCGGCGACGCCATCGATGACGACGCGTCCAACGCGGTCCGGGAAGATATTGACGAGGTACTGGCCCATGACCGTCCCGTAGGAGAAGCCGTAGAAGTTGATCAACGAGTTGTTGCCTTCAAGTATGGTGTTGATGTAATCGATGTCGCGCACGACGGACGTCGTGCCCGCGTACTTTATCGTCTCGCCCATCGTCTGTGCGCAAACCTGGAACTGGGCTTGGTAGAGCGCGTTCGCATCCCGCTGGGTCTCTATGAGGTGATACCGGTTGAACGGATCCGTCAGGTTCGGTGAGACGTCATAGCCGCGATCGAGGACAGTATTCGCGATGAACGCCTGGCGAGAGCCGTTGCCTGTGAAGCACTTCGTTTGCGGCCTGACATGATCAATGATCAGGCACGGCGAGATGCGTATATTGCGAGCCTGACGTACTCGGACAGACCAATCCCACGCGGGTCGAAGCCGATAATGTCGTAGTCCTCACCAACCTGTGGGCCGTTCCATTGAGCGTCAAACATACGAACGAGATAATGTGGCCAGCACTTACGAACTCCTGGAAAGAAGCACCGAGCTGTGTTGCGAGATACACACCAGTGCCTCCAGGTCCTCCCGGGTTGAAGAAGACGGCGCCCTTGCGGGGTGAAGCCGTCGCGTTGTAGCGGCCGAGCGCGATCTTGGCGACACCGGCGCTGCTGTTTGTGTAGTCCAGTGGCACGCTGGAAACAATGTGGTGAGCACAGCTATCGCGTGTCACAATCTATAACACGAAAATTACACAGCGTATCCACACTCAGCTCCGGGAAGGGTGCTATTGTCGGTGCAATTGCCCCAGGATATGTCGCCAACGTTTCCCTGGACAGGTCCAACGGAAGCCGTGGAGCCAGCGAAGGCGAGGGCACCCCCAGCGAGGAGAGCCACGACGTTATGCTTCCAAGCCGCAGATGCGGCACGTTCTGCGATAGCCATTCGAATCTTGCGTAGGGATTATTCGGGAGTAGGACAGCAAGCTCTGCCTCGAGAGGACGTAGTCAAGAAGTAGGAGACCGCCCGCGCGAAGAAACAAGTACGTGGAACGAGTCAGCCGCGAACGAGAGACGAGAAGAAGAAGGGGGATAACGAAAACGGCTGATGAAATCCCCAAAGTGCGAGGTCGACCAAGAGCATGATACCGCACATATATACAGGGATCGGCCTACCCTAGCGCCAGCGCATGCAAACCCTCCGTCGCCGAGGGCTATGCGCTCTACCAGCGGGGATGCGCCGCGCGTGTCAGATCCCTAAGGCGTATTTGATTTTGAGACCCGTAGTTCACCGGAGGCGAAGTATGCGCATCTTGACGTTGTAGAATTCATATTTCTGCGGCTCTGCTGTTACCGACTATGGAGCAGTGCGTCACATAGCTTTGGGTCTCGCTGGTGTATCAACTATTAACGTGGCAGGCAAGCGTCGGGCGACGAGATGTGTGGACGGATGCGAAGGGTTGTGGTGAAAGCTGAAATCAGAATTGCCGTCGGGTATGCGCTCGGGAATCGCCGAACAATGAACTTTGCAGCTGTCCGCTCCGAAGTACTGACAACTAAGTATTAGCTTGCGTCCTGGCCAAAGCCACTCAAATTGTCATCTTGCTTCGCCACATTTAAGGGAGCACACCTCAGCGAAGCGCGAGCGATCGAAAATTGATTGAACTAGATAACATTGGTGGTATAGGGTGGTATGATGTGCGACAATAAAGAATGTGTACTACGATGATATAAGTGAGCTGTTTGGCAGCCTCACCAAGCAGCTCCCCGAGCGTCGCCAAATTCAAGCAGAACAGCACCGCGCGAGGACAGAAGGGCAAGAGCGTGAGGCAGGGGCCTTCGCAATAATGATAGGATTGCTTCAAGGGCAGAAGGTGATGGTGTAGTCAGCAGCGAGACCCGAGTCGCATGTCCACAGGGCAGTGCCAGAGGACTCGTCGTACGCGTACGCGTATGAGTTCGGGCAGTTGTTCTCTGCAAATATCGTCAGCTACCACGTTCTAGCGAAGATATGGAGAGGCAGAGAGATACGCACTGAAGTACGAGTAGTCCTGGACGCCGGAGGGCGGGCAGGTCGCGGCAGTGTTGTGGGTACCCGTGCAACAGTTAGGGTTGTTGGTCTGGTCACCGAGGCCGGCGACGCAAGCAGACTTGCAGCCGACGACCGCACCACTCGAATCAGTGGGGCCGGCGAGCTCAGCGGGACAGTTCGCATTAAGGTCAACGGGACAGTCCGCAACAGAACAGCCCTTGTCGTTATCAACACGGATGGGAATGTTGAAGCCGTCGACGAGCGAGACTGTATTCCGATGCGGTCAGTAACACGGCCACTGCACTGCAGAGTTGATCCTGGAAAACCTCACCATCGTACCAGTCCTGGTTGCCGTCGCCCTGGAAGGTGAACTCGGCAACGGTGGCGGGGGGTACACCGGTGCCTGTGTGGGCGTCGCACTCGAGGCCGCCGTTGCAGCCACCATCAGCGCAAGAGTTGGGGCCGGGGTTGGTGGAGAAGTCGCAGTCGCGACGACCCCAGATGCGGCCCGCCTTCCAGTTGTCCGGGACCGTGAAGGTGACGGTCTGGCCAGACGGCTGCTCCCAGCCGGTGGGCTGGTCGGGGACGGCAGTGCCGACGTTCAGGTCAGTGAACAGCTAGTCGCGTGGTGTGAGCACACGGGGTCCGATAAACTCCACAGAGATGAGCTAACGTACACCAGGCCAGATGGTGTAAGAGCACTTGTTGACGACCGTGAAAGTACGTGCAGTCGCGGTGGTGGCGAACGCAAGGGTGGCAGCGGCGGCAACGAAGCTCTTCATGGTGGCGGTACACTGGGGTACGAGCAGCGATGAGAGGGTGTGAACTGAAGAGAAAGAAATGAAGAGAAGGGAGATAATGATGGTCAGCCCAAAACCGGTCCCCTTTTAAACTTTCCGGTACCTTGTGAGACGCGCCCAACGTCAATCAAGGTCGACCACAGTTACGCAGAAGACGGACGAACATCCGAGGACACGCTTTCTGAGGTCAAGACACGCATGCTTCCCTAGTCAACGTTGGAGCCCCGAAACACATGATATCAACCCATTTTCCTGTTTGCATCTCCGCTGCAGAGGATACTCGTACTAAGTGAGTTGGAAAATGGGGTCAGGTTGACAGATGTGACGTACGAGGGCAACAAAGATCGGCACGGCCCGAGCTTTCGCGCCTATGAGTTGCTAAGGCGGGGGATGCGCATGGTCGCGGTGTCGTCGGCAAGGAGGAGAAGAGGCGGGCCCACACCCACGAGGCTCGCGAATGCCTGTGCCCTGCCAATTCCGGTCGTCGGCTCCGCCGCAGTGGGATACAGTTGTGAGATGCATGAACGCTTCACAGCCGCCGTCGTCCGGCACCAGCCGTTGATGCTGGGGTGTGGATGGCCATGTGGACACTTGAACACCCATCTTGCGCTGTGGAGCATCGAGCACACTGTGTAGAGGAATGTGATCAGCTCTGCCGCCTGTAGGATCTCGGTTATGCCCTGCAAGACTAAGAGGCTTTGAGGATCGACCCAGTTACAGCTGGAGGACCAATGCAACAAACTCGACTCTATAATATACTCCAAATATACCGAAAGCAGCGGGATCACTGGAGCGGTGCTCATATGCAGCTGCAGTTCTGGACTTGATCGGCAGTCCTTCATGACAACGTGAGGACTTCATAAGACAGAAACGCGCTCACGGATGATCTCATTAAGCCCGAAAGCACATGCAGAGTGGTTGCAGGAGAGTGCGATCGCCCCAGATCTGCCATCAATCCGTTAACGTTGGCTAGAAAGCTGTGCCATACGGATCGCCCGATGATAAGACGTCCACGTCAAGGTCCACTACATCTCTCTATGACTGTAGAGACCTGATAGCACTCCACGCGTCTAAGTATGCGACATGGAAATAGAGCTTCATCTAAGTGATCATTCTTGACGAACCAGCTGACCCGTGCAGAACCCAGTGAATGCTCTGATCTTAGTCCCAGTCCTGCACGGCAAAGCCCTCTACAGTCAGTCGGGATCCATGGACACTGTAGAGCCGAGAGATAGAAGATGCGCGGAAGCTCGGACGTACCGCCACATGCAGGTCACGGTCCACGAACAGATACTGGGAACAGTCCGCAGCAAGCCTATTGAAGAGGCGTGAGCTGCGATCTCGTTCCCAAGCGATCGGCGTTTCTTACGGGAAGCTCTAGCTTCATGCGGGAGTGGAGTGTGCAGTGGATACGAGCGCATGACTGAAACGGATCGTAGTCTGTCATAAGAACTGGGATCACAAGGACATAACGTGGATAATACCGACAGAAGTCCTCTACTTCGCTGAAAGTGTCTTGTGTCTGTTGGGGCCGTCCGTCTTGAAGGGCCTCATTCTATGTAGTGGCGGTACTGCTGTGAGTAAAATCAGGGTGAAGGGGATAGCGATTGAAATCAGCTTCGTCGCATGCTGAGGACTGCCTCTGTATATTGAGCTACCTGGTCACCGTACACTATGCGTCAGCGTGATCCGCTGGTCTATGTCTGAGGATGCAGGAGCAGAGTCTGTACATTTGGATGACTGCACTGGTTACCATTCCATCCCTCAGCGATCTTTGATTAGCTATGAGCATTCAGCGACTGAAGCAGGATAACGATGAGGTACTTACATGGCGATGTTTGCTGCGGTCAAGGCTAACGTGAATGAGTGCAAGAGCCTCATCAGGAAATGTAATCAGAAAATGTGTATCAGCTGTAGCGACATTATTATTCTGAAGTGATTATTGTGGATAGCATTCAGTAGGTTGGGACGACGGATGTGCGTACATACTGAGTCGGGGACGGGAGTCAATAGGCGCTCATACATATGGACATTGACGTTGATTGGTCCGGCGACTTAACTTGCCGAGCCGGGCTACAGGTACAGGCGGGCGACTACGAAAGTGCGGGGTAGACCACGACGTCCACCACCGAAGCAGCGTTCCAATGTCGGGAGAAAACAAGTTGGGTGTGTAGCAAGTCGCCCATTGAGCCGGGTCATATGATTAACTGAGCCAAATGGTAGACTTCTCGACCTCTGCCTTGTTCGGTGTCCGGGGGAAAGTAGGTACGTGCCATAGAATTCCCCCTTCCCTGCCCCAAAGAAATTAGCAAGCTGAAGAACATGCTTACAGCCGTCGTCACTGGTGGAGGCTCGGGAATTGGGAGTATGATTGCCTCAGCTTACGTTCAGAATGGAGCCAAAGTATACATTGCGTCTCGCAAGGAGCAGCAGCTCAAAGATGCGAGTACCATTTGAAGTTGATCCGGTCACGAAGGGAATGCTCATCATAGCTTTCGTTCACAGACAAGTGATGCACTCAACAAACAGGGACCAGGAAGTTGTCATTACGTAGTGGCGGATATCAGCGTGAGCGCTCGTCCTTTCGGCGCACATCTCGGCGGCGACTAATGCGTCGCATCCACGATGATCAATAGACGAAGGCCGGTTGCGATGCTCTTGCTAATGCTATCAAGGAGCGGGAGCCCAAGGTGCACATCCTAGTGAACAACTCAGGCACATCATGGGGTGCTCCATTCGACGAGTGAGCAATCATCTTGCGTTCTCACAAACGAGGAGCTCAATACGCAACATCGTAGTTTCCCAGAACAGGGTTGGGACAAGGTCATGGCGCTCAACGTGAAGAGCCCATTTTACGGTAAGCCATAGCGTTGCAACATAGCCAGGACATCTGACAACCGACCGACCTCTCCCCTTCTCAGTGACCTCATCGTAAGTTAGCGTGCTGGATACAGGCAGAGCGCGTGCTGACAACTGCAGCCCAGGCTCGCTCCGCTCCTCGCAAAGGACGCGACCTCCTTCGATCCCGGTCGCGTGATCAACATCTCGTCCGTGGCAAGCTTCATCACAGTCACGGAGGACGCGAAAGTCGCCGCTAAGGGTACTGGCACCTGGAGCTGTACGCCTAGCCTGCGCTTTCCAGATCCCGGCCACTACATAGTAGGCTGATTCGCTTGTCTACGTATTCAGATGGCGCGAGCAAGGCAGCGCTTAACCAGCTTACGGTGCTGTTGGCTACTACTCTTGCAAACAAGTACATCACCGTCAATACGATCTGCCCTGGGTAAGTCACCGGTAGGCCAAAGACAACGCGTTGCACTGAGTACGCTATGCGGTGTGCCCCGCAGCGTCTTCCCGTCCAAGATGACTGCGTTTGGCCTCAAACAACATGGAGAAGAGGGTCTTGCCGAGGGCAGTCCCTTCGGTAAGTAATCCATAGTGGGGACCATTGCATGCCTCACTTGAGCTCACTCGTTTACAGGACGCATCGGCCACCCAAGAGATATGGCTGGTGTCGGTACGTGTCGCTCGCAAACTTCCTACACCGGCGCTGAACCTTGCCTTGTCCCATGTCAGCACTATTTCTTGCTAGTCCGGCGGCAGCATATGTCTCCGGCACGCACATCATTCTCGACGGTGCCAATGCACATTCGCGGATGAAGGCTGCGCTATGAGTCGGTCCATTTCGTCCGGAAATAGGGTTCTCATAGGATGTACTATCACAATTCGCTATCTAAATCGTCATACGAGACAATCTGAAGCCATTCTCCCCTTTGGTCTGAGTTGCACGAGTAATCTTGTCGAACAAAGGAACGAATATGTAGGCGCCCATATGCGGTAATCGCCGACCTCGCTCAGGTCAACGTCAACTCCGCCTCCACCCCTCATACGGTTCCTCCTCCATCCTCTTAAACTTGAACTAACGCTCTCACCACCAGTGCTCTGGATATCTGTCTGCCAAGCCACGAGTGTCAACGTCGCCCACGAGATGAATGTCCACACCTGCATTATAGCCGGGTTTGAGTCCTTCCAGTATCCGAATGCCCCCAAGTCGGACGAGAGCAATGAGGGGTACACAGCATCTGAAGACCAAGGTGAGATCGCTTGGGACCGTCTCGTCGATTCTGCAGCTCACTGGTTCGGATGACAGGTTATTACGACACTCCTCAGGATATAGACCAAGACTTCCTCGCTAACCACCTGCGCTCACCGACCACGTTCGTCGCTACTCATAGCATGCTCGCCGACGTGGCGAAGATCATGGACGCTGTCACTGACAATGCGATGAGGCGCGAAGCTGCCGCTTCTCTCTTGAACGCCATAAGCAAGAC
>NW_006766951.1:143914-145889 GCF_000275845.1 Dichomitus squalens LYAD-421 SS1 | reverse complement strand
AACGTCAACTCCGCCTCCACCCCTCATACGGTTCCTCCTCCATCCTCTTAAACTTGAACTAACGCTCTCACCACCAGTGCTCTGGATATCTGTCTGCCAAGCCACGAGTGTCAACGTCGCCCACGAGATGAATGTCCACACCTGCATTATAGCCGGGTTTGAGTCCTTCCAGTATCCGAATGCCCCCAAGTCGGACGAGAGCAATGAGGGGTACACAGCATCTGAAGACCAAGGTGAGATCGCTTGGGACCGTCTCGTCGATTCTGCAGCTCACTGGTTCGGATGACAGGTTATTACGACACTCCTCAGGATATAGACCAAGACTTCCTCGCTAACCACCTGCGCTCACCGACCACGTTCGTCGCTACTCATAGCATGCTCGCCGACGTGGCGAAGATCATGGACGCTGTCACTGACAATGCGATGAGGCGCGAAGCTGCCGCTTCTCTCTTGAACGCCATAAGCAAGACATTGCACGGTTCGTCTGCGGCTCCTTCGATCTATTTGCAGTCGGTGCCTGATGCGGCCTCAGGGAGTCTCAGTCCGAGTACAAGGGAGAAGCACAGGAAACGATCTCGTGTTCCATTCGGCAAGCTAGGACACCTGACATTCGTTGTCAACTATTGCGAGAAGGAGGAACGGGACGCTCCGGAATTGGTGGGTGTGTACAATGCGGACGACTTGCGGGGCCAAGACGACGTCGACGGCATGCACCGTCGCATTCCGTACCACCGTATCGAAGCTCTCGTCGAGGTCAAGCCCGATCGAAGAAGGGGTGGCCATCGCCAGACGGTATCGTGCGCTCATCGCCACCATGCAGCTCGTCCCGACCGGCCGGCCATATACTGCCTCGTCATCGAACCTGGGTGGTATCAAGTCATATTCTCCGACCCTACTGGGGTGGTTGTGTCCCCACGGAACGAGTGGACCGACCTGCGCCTTCTGGCCGCCTACATCTACTCTCACTACTACCCTCCTCGCGACCGACATCTTTGGGACGACAGCGTTTCTTGGATCTCTGGTGAGACTCCCCATCAGCCACCGACATGGATGGTTCGATGTCATGGGAGGTCGTACACGCACGGCAGACTGCTTTTCGCAGGGTATCCATGGGGCCGTCGGACGACGGTGTTCCAAGTAACAGACCGTCAAGGGAGCGAGATGATCATTAAGGACACCTATCGACGCCGGGTTCGTCGTTGCAAGGAGCAAGGTATCTTGGTGCATATTCATGAGGACGGGGACCTGCCTGGAGTTGTGCGTCTGACATGGGCGGGACCAGTGAGGACGGGCAACAAGATGCTGACATACGGGGCGAGAGGCGACGAGGAGGCGCGAACGAAGGAGCGGATGGTACTGCTTGATTCGGGCTGTAGTCTCGTTCGTGCAAAGACTGTCAACGACCTCCTGGAGGCGATCTACGATGTTCTGGAAGGTGCGCTTGTGTTTGAGAGATGTCGCGGCGACTAGGCGCGTAGACTCGGGTCGACGTTCGGCGACAACCCCGTAGGCGAGCGGCAAGGAGCCGAAAGGGGAAAGAGAGAGGGAGAGGGATAAACGTGACAGAAAGCTCGACGAGGGCAGAGCGGAGGTCGGCACGAAGGCACGAGACCTACGAAAGCTAGTCTTCACGCAGGCAGCGACAGACTAGTCCCAATGACCAAGTTATACATTAGCAATCGAAGAGAGGTACAACGCTATGGTCACTCACCTAGTCCCAATGACCAAGAGGTCGAGATGGGGACTAGGGAGCGCCTAGGTGGGTCCTTATATACTAGAGGGGCTGCTTAGCAACCAAGGACACGGCGCGAGAGCGAGGCAGTGAAGATGACAAAGGGAGAACAAAGGGCGGGAAGGAAAAGGCAAAGGCATGGCGATCACGGAAACGTAGCATGCGGGTGTGGGAACGTATCTGCAGTGTCCAAACTGGGATGGGCTAAGAAAGGAAATGGTCCGAAAATGGAAGGTGGGCGTC
>NW_006766951.1:84265-142400 GCF_000275845.1 Dichomitus squalens LYAD-421 SS1 | reverse complement strand
GTTCCGACGGTCGGAGTGAACACGAGTCGTGCCGAAACCCAGATGCATCACAAGTTGTGCTCGTGCAGTATAGCATCACCAATGAAACTTTGTAGAATCGTCACGGTTCGAGCCAATAAATAAGACGATAACAACTCAATAAGGTCGTCCGTGTCGAAGTCTACACAAGCTATATAGTATGTACATTGTAGCGAGACGCATATCTGTCTACGCACATAGTGTCCAACCTCACATCCTGGCTAACCATATATAGACCCTATCACAGATTCCGCGTAGTCAGGCGGCGCCTCCCCAAAGGGACCCCCTTCCTTCAGCCTCGCAACCTGCTTCTGCAGCGCTTGCAGCTCCGCATACATCATCCGTATGCTCGGACTGTCCGGACGCTCGTTTAAGTCGAGGCCGAAGGCCTCCAAGGCTGTAATGGGAGTCACAGGTGCAGGTGCAGGTGCAGGCGCTGGCACACTGTCTTCTACACCCGTTGAATCAGACGGCCGGCCATCCACATATCGTGCTCCTCCGTAATCAACTCCCCGCTCGTAGCACCTTTGGGACGCGCAATTTCCTGGTTCACGTCGCGAGGGTACCTCGCCTCCGCCTTGACCCCCGCCCAGTCCCAATCGACGAGCAAGACATCTCGGGCGATTGCTGCAGTGCTCTTATCGCGGACGAGCACGTTGATGTCGCCCACGTCGCCGTGGACGAACCCGCGACGGTGTAGCTCAGCCAGCTTCGTTTTGATCGTGTCCCGAGCGTCCTCCAGCGACATGGCAGCAGAGGAGGACTCCCGCTTCAGGTCCCACATAGTGGTGTAGCTTGCGGGCATGTCCTCCATCACGATCATGTACCAGTCGTTGACCTTATTGACGGCGTGCAGCGCGGGCGCGAGGCCGAGGGCGTGCGCGGCGCGGGGGGCGGCCTTTGAATACCGCCTGCTGAAATTGACGATCAGCCTCGACGTCTCGGTATCAAGGGTCTCTACTCGGAAAACCCTCTTCTTGTCGATAGCGGTGAGATACGTGAATTCATAGCGGACGCCATGGTCGTCGATGTCAAACTCACGGAAGGGGAAATTAGCGAGCGAGCGACGGCTGTTCGCTATGTCTGGGTACCGTTCGCGGAGTGAATCAACGGCGACGCGTAGAGCGGCAAAAAGACGGTCTCCGGCCTCGAGCTCGGCGAGGTTGGTATCGTGCACATGGAGGGGGATGCATCCCACGACTTCGGCACTGGGTTCACTTCCATAGACGGCAGCAGCGACGACGAGGAACGGCCCTGACAAACTGAACTCAGACACTCGAGACCATGACAGAGGGTGAAAAGCAAGGACATCATACCGAAGTGCATGACGAGAACGACGGGGAAATTGACCTTGTCTAGATCGCGAACCTTGCCTGCGCGGTCGTCCTTGTCTCCGTTGTCGTCAACATCGAGTTCAGACGTACTCATGATATAACGAATCTGTTCCAACCAGCAGCAAATGGTCTCGAAGTATGGTTCCGATTTAGTAGCGCAAACCTCGTTCTTGATCACCTGGATATAGTAGAATACCTCGTGACCCAGGCACATCGCGCGAAGGTCGCCGTCGTCATGATAATCGGTGGATATTACGAATCCAGGTCTCACCCCTTCGGGCAGGATGCCTCCTTCTATCAGGACCTCCGTGAATGCAATCTGTCGGCCGGCTTCGTCCTCGAAGTTCCCGCAGGCAGCGGCGCGGAGGGTCTCAAAGCACTGAGTGTCCCGAGCAGTTGGCACGAGGGAGCTCTTGTTGTGCATAAGCTCGCAAAGCGTTGCTTGCATCCAACAGAGACGGTGGTGTGGTGATATGATTGGGGCGACCACAGTATATGGGCTGGTGACTCTCCTGCATATTGCGGAACTCGGAGGGTCGGGCCTCTGACGACGGCACCTTCGCAGAATGTGCTTCGAAACCCATCTTACGTTGCCTTCCGAAAGGGAGGGGTGCCAGGGTGTCGTCTGCAGGTCGTTCTTCTGTAAGACAACTCATTATTCGGATATTCTGAACAAGTAGCAGGCAAGGTACGAGGAGAATGAACCAACACAAAGTGCAGCTGGTCGCAACCGAACCCCCACGGACGAAGCTTTCCCAAACGCGTCGTAGGGCGAACAGATGGAAGTTGTTCTATGTCGAGGGTGTCAACGACGGTTGCCACCGTCTCCGGTTTGTATAGAATCCCTTCCGGGACCTGGAGGAACGTGAGGAATACGAACAACGCAGCAGACAGCGACCGTACCAAATATATTGTATAATCACGAGATTTCCCTTTGGGAACCAACCGGAAAAGGTCGCCGCCCAAAACGACTTCTGTGGATCGATACTGGCGTGTTTGCACCTC
Organism: Dichomitus squalens LYAD-421 SS1; assembly: GCF_000275845.1. Classification (NCBI taxonomy): domain Eukaryota; kingdom Fungi; phylum Basidiomycota; class Agaricomycetes; order Polyporales; family Polyporaceae; genus Dichomitus; species Dichomitus squalens. Next base: position 140,043 of record NW_006766951.1, on the reverse strand, counting down.
AAAAACGTTGACGACACGTTGATCTATAAGCTGAGTCATGGAGCGTACAACATCGCACAGACAGGCTCACTGGACATAGTGACGAGATGAGGATTGTCTCGCATCTATGCCAACCACGTGTCGTGATTACGGCGCGTCAACAGGTGGCGTGGTTATGGATTGTATTGACTTGTAGTCACAGCACCCCTTATATCGCTGTGGCCTAATTCCGTGACATTTTTAACTATCCCGGGAGGAAGCTAGAAGGGCATTAGTACGCAGCGAGTAGAGGACGTTGACGATGAACGCAAGTAAGAGATAGATAGATTGTGGCATCCACAGCTGCCAATTGCCTGATAACGCTAGAAGAGGGAACCTCATGGATCCGAAGTTCAGCTTCGTTACCGAAGAAAATTGAGAGTTCGGGTGGAGAAGTGGACATGGTGGACAAATGAGTGGATGAGAAAGGGATGTCATAATTTAGGGGTTAGGGTTAGGGTTGGAGGAGTGGCTCTTTCTCTCATGCAGTCACCAGTGCCCATGCGCATCCCTTCTACACGTCCACGCTGACGACCCCGCCCTGCCCACTACAAGACGGCATCGTCGCCGCATTCGAGAAGCTCGACTCGAATGCGCCACCTCCCAAACACGACTCCTGGGCGGCCCTGAGCTTTCATGCATCTTCGCAGTGCTCAGAAGTAGAGGCGGCGGGGTAGGACACGGCGCTGGAAATCTGGAAAGGCTGGGGCGAACATTTCTGTCGTGCACGGTACGCTGCCCCCACCTGCGATCAACTTGAAGCAGATGCGCGCAGACCACTCCTCCATCACCCCGTCCAGTCTACCATGCCCAGGCTAACAAGACCTACAAGATCTTGAGTCGCCCATCTTCGCTACCCCTAGTCTTGTCGACACCTGCGACCGTTCTGCAATGACCGCAGTGTCAAGGGTCGCCCTCTCAGCTAGTAGTTTTCGACACCCATGAAGCCCGCTCTCGATATGTCGCTGCAACCCGTGCAACCTTCGCATCGTGTTCGGATCCAGCATTGCTGAACAGAGTCTATTATGAGCAGCTGAGGATGTCCTACATCCACGCACTGTAAACATCTTTGCTAAGTGCTGTCAGGATGCTGCGAGGAAGCACGCAATGTGAGAGCTTGCACTGCCGTGATGCTCTCTACATGAGCACTCACAACATCGGAAGGGAGGAATGGTGGAGGAAGCGTTCGATGCCTGTGGATGAAGTCGCCTTCTGCCTTGAGACTCCGCGTCGCGTCTGCCTGAAGAAGCTTGAAACTAAGCTGAGCCTTATAGGGTCAATGGTCTGAAGGTATATACGCTGATCACCAGTACAATACAAGGCTTCGTTCTCCAACCATAGGCGATGAGGACAGCTCGACTGATCTGCGCAGATGTCATCCAGCCACCGAATACTATTCACACCTATGGAAGCCCTAAGCATCGCTTGCAAGAGTCATGGGCCGCCGTCCGCGCCCAGCTCATATGAAGGCCATGCGTCCGCCGTCAACATGAATCTAGACGACACCGCATTCTCAACACATTACTGGTAGCTTCAAGTGTGCCCAGAAGATAGGAAAAGTCATGGTCGTCGGACATGCACTCATCCATCCTGATCATGACGCCGCCAGTCAGAAGTCGATTTGGATCGTACATCTGAGATGAGTGCTCCACCCTCTGCAGATGGTCACGTCCCACAACTAAAGACCAGGTTCACATCACCCACTCGACGACCCTGCGCACTTCCTCTCTCCTCCGCGCCACGATGTCCGCGACCTCCGGGCCCCACACGTCCTCGGGCCGCCTCTTCTCGAGCAGGGCCTCCTTCAGGTGCCGCTCGGCGTCCGCGAACTCGAACGCGACGCAGTTCGCAAGCGAGAGCGGCTCCGCCGGGTCCCAGCGGACGAGCGCGGGACGTTCGGGGACGGGGTGTGGGGGGCGGATGGAGCGGCCGCGATGGATGTCGTCGAAGAGGAGGCCAAGGTCGTCGTCGTCCAGCGGTAGTTTACTGTGATTGAGTGAGCCGTCGGACAAGGTCATCACCACGCCAAGTGCAACGGACGCAACGTGCGATACGTACTTGATCTGGTGTCCGAGGAACTTCTCCTCGCGCTTCTGGAGGTCGCGCGAGAGGCGTTCGTTGAACTTCTTGCGGGCTTTGACCGGGAGCGGGTTCGGGATCGGCTTGCCGGAGAGCTCGCAGAGGATGTAGGTGGCGATGTTCAGACCGAAGATCGCCGGCAAGGGTCCTACATCGCAGCCGCATCAGCTCATTTCAAGGACGTTTGCGTGGTGGGTTGCGCACCGAGCACGGGCAGGATGCGCACGCGGAAGTCGTCAAAGACGCCGAGCTCCTTCACATTGCCCTTCTGGAACTCCTCTTCGGGAAGCGGGAGAAGCTTGACATCTCCCGGGACTTCGGTGGAATACACGACGGGAATGCCGCAAGACACACCCTCGAGGCGGAGACGGCGGCGGACGGAGCGCGCCAGTGGATCATACATCGTGAATGAGATGTCGCTGATTTGGACACGCGTTGGATCGCATTTCGCTCCCGAGCCCATAGAAGAGAACACCTGCACAAGCAATGAGCGGTTCAACGTAGCCGCATACTAGGAGGTCAAGGTGTTCACCTTGATATTGTTCGCATGGCAGTATTTAAGCAGTTCTACTTTTGTGGTAATGTTGTCTATTGCATCTGCATGCACGCGTTCAGCGCGCGACGCCCAAAGCATGAACTACACAACGCACCTACAACCCAATCTGCGCCTTCCAGGAGGTCACCGCCCGACTCCTTTCGCCAGATGTCGATGCGCGCGTCGATTTCTATGATGCGCGAGATCTGTTTGAGAGTGCGCTCGATGCACTTGACCTTCGGTGTGCCTACGTCGGAGAGGACCGCGGTCGCATGGCGGTTCAGTGACGACAACGTTACTTGGTCGAAGTCGACGAGACGGAGCTTCTTCACACCACTAAGCAGAATAGGTCGGTATGGGAGTACGACCGCAGAAGAAAATAACTTACGATCGGGCTAACATCACAGCTGCCCAGCTCCCAACTCCTCCACAGCCTACGATGACGACGGTGCTTTTCCGGATGCGCTCCATACCCTCGTCGCCAAAGAACGCGTAGTTACGCGCGAGCTGTTCCCGAACCAGCTCTTCGTCGTACTCCAAGGGCACTGCATGTTTGGTGCTTGCGCCTCCGAGCTCGATCTCTCGATGATGGTCATCCTCGTCTGGCAAATCCTTCTGCTTTCCCTTCGCGTTCGTCTTCAGCGAACGTCGTATTTCCTCGTCGAGACTCCTGCGTTTCTTCTGCCTGACATATTGCTGGTATCCTGAGAAAGTCCCTGCTGTGACAACTGCGGCACCGAGCGCAGTGAGAACGAGCTGGGTGCGGTGAGAGTGGAGGTCGAGATTCATTGGGAACGTTGCGTGGCCCATCGACAGCAAAGACACCCGGCGTCTAAGTGACGTAACCTCGCCGCCGAATGTGCTCATGACTTGTTGTTGTCTCTTGTCCTCCTCCGTCTCCCGATACTTGACTCAATATGTTCCAATGCCTGGTTATGCATGTCTCATCTCCTGCTAAACGAGCATAAGACTACATCAATCCGTCTACGGAAGGTGCCTCAAATTCAATTACTTCCGCCGGCGTGCATCACGCACCGAGCTGTTGTGATCTCGCCTCCAGGATCCGGAGCCGCGCGACAGCAGAAGTTGCAAGGGGTACTGACTGTGAGTGTATGCTGTGATTCCGAATCAGTCTCCTATTTGTACGCAGACGAATGTCCCAGACCCCACTATGCACGAGATCTTCCGTTACTCAGGCTTAGGACAAGCATGAGATCAGTCTGAAGTCAATCACTTCCGCCAAGACGTCAGTGGAGATACAAGGACATGCGTTTAATGGTTCAAACGTTCAAGTTCTACTGTGATCCGTCGCTCCTCGCGGCTTGACGGGATCAACTTCCCACTGACGCCCCGCAATCTCCTCCATTCTGATAAGCTGAACCTGCCATGCAACTGCACTCATTCCTGCGCATACAGCATTCGCAGCCATGACGAAGACGACAAGCTTTCTCAATAGAAGAATGCGGACGGCCAGGCCCATAAGGGACTGCCGACTCGACCTCCATAAAAGGGAAGCGCTGTAATTACCAGGACGACAGGGACCTGGGCGTCGCCATCGGTAGGCACAGCCTGGGACTTGTTGCCATCGTCGTGCCACCGTGTGTTCCCCATCAAGCGGGCGAGCCACCGCTCGATATTGGCCTCGCTCCTGCGGTCTACTGATATCACCCTTCCCTGGGTGGACACCTTTACGCTCTACGACCATCGCTCGTTTCTCTTCTCTCCCGGTGCAGGCCTCGCCCTTTTCCTCGCAGCCAGTCTGCATTCCGTTCTTTTCTTTCCTGGCCTGACGCTGTCGCCGCGCCTCCCTCCTGCTGGCCCGGTGTATTGTGTGACATGCCATTTGCGCTCTAGGAACACTCGCCACAGACATTCTGGTTAAATGGGCGAAATCTGCCTCTCGGTCGCTCCTAACTTGCGTTGTCAATCCCTCACTCGCACGGAGGCTGGTATTCTTCTTGTTCCCCCTGGTCTCGAGATCATCTTCGCCGTCGTGTTGTTATGGGCCAAGCGTGGCGCTGACAAGTGAGTCTTTGGCTGCATCTGGGACGTGTATGAGGGCGGGAGCCGGGTGGTAGGGATCGGAGGACGCGTTCATTAAGGTGTGGAGAAGGGAAGAATAGGCAGAACGAGAGTAATGTGGCGGTACGGGAGGGTCGATGTGAAGGGCTTCCATGTGATGGTCCAAGTTGAAGCTTTGAAGCCTCGGAGGATCCCCCAGCTAGGACGGAGTGCGCGAGAGATCTACAATGCATACTCTGTTCCGCCTCCCATACGGAGGATATACGTGTTAGTGCCATGTGGTATGTGATATTGAAGCTTGGACCCCTACAGGAAACATGTCTTCATCGCTGCGGAGGTCTTCATCTACTTCCTCCTAGCGGTCCTAGACGTGTTCACCCACACCCTCCCTACCATTGGAACGTCCCTCGACTCTTTCAGGTCGCTCGATATCATCATCGGTGAGTGCCCTCAGCTCCGACTTTGTTCGACATTGAGCCAATCTTTCCTAGGTGCTGCATCCTTTATCCCGCTCTTCCTCTACATGTTCTCCATCTATCTACTAACGACGGCCGAACTTATCCCGTCTCTACCTATCCGCTTCCAGAGCATTACCAAATACGTGCTCCTGGCTTTCATTCCCCTCGTCATTGTGCTGAACGAACTCGGTTCCTTTATCGGGATTACCTATCGTAAGTCTATCCGGCGACTTATACCTCCAAGTGAATCATAACGAAGATCCCCACTTTTCAGGCCAGTTCCCTGGCACCAATGGCGGGCCCGTTCAGCTCGGTGTTGGATTCACCGACCCCACGCCGGAGATGTTCCTCAGCAGCGTCACGCTCGTCCTCTTCGTCGCGTTTCAGGCATCAAACTTTTGCATCGCGTTCTACCGCCTCATCAGGGCGCTCTCACACCAGCGCACACTTGACTCGTCTCAGCAAGAGAAGGAGATGGAGACCCACCTTTTCCGTGGTCTCGGCTGGATAGTCGCAGGCCTTAAGCTCGGCGCCGTCGAGACCGTCATCGGCTTCGCGCAGGGCGGGTTCGGCGTCGTGTTCACGCGCCGACTCCTCCGCCTGCTCGCGCACGGATGCCTTATCATCGGCATCATAAAGGGCGTCGATACTGTCGAGGACTTCCAGCTCTACAGCCCCGGCCAGGCGCAGAAGCGCCGCAAGTCAATGCTCCGCGCGATGATCCAGAACCCGCGCTTCTCGACGTTCCGCCATGTCGGCGGCCACGACTTCAGCGAAAAGAATCCGTTCGACGAGAAGCGCCAGTCTGTGATCAAGCTCGGGGATCCGTCGTGGATGCGCCGCGACTTTGGCAGGCCTGCTGCGATCGAGGAGGAGCGCGCGACGCCCGGTCTGCTCTCGAGGACTCACAAGACGAGCAGCCTCACGTTCCAGCTCGCGGCCCGCCCCACACTCAGCCGCAGGAGCGATAGCGTCCGGGACTCCGCTGTGTCCTTTGGTTCATCCGCACGCAGCTCGTACTCGGATGGCAAGAACCCCATCGACGAATATGCCGACGTTCAGGAAGACACCAGGCAGGTGGATGTCTCCACCTTCCCTGCTCCTGTTCCCCGTGTCGGTCTCCCTGCGCGCCCTGTGCGCCAACGGGTGACCGTACACATCCGGCAGGACCGTCTCCCGGTGCTCGAGCTCCGTCGCTTCTCCAACCTAGAGTTCCTCGACCTCATCCAAGACCCTTTCCGCGATCCCCACGTCCGCGCCCGCTCGCTCCCCAACGACTTCGAGCCGGCCCCGGATCACCCTGCTGGCCGCACCTCCGCCTCGTTCACTCGTCTTCCGCCATACGTTGGTGCCCCGGCTCCCGCGGCCCCTCCTGCCGTTGCTCGTGATGCCTCCATACGTGGGTCCCTTGCGTCACGCCACTCTCGTGCCTCGAGCCTCGATAGCTACAACCGTCTCTGGCGCGGCGCCTCCGTAAACAGCGAGAGCAATATGCCGAGCTTTGACCCGCGTCTCAGCTACGCGTCGACGGACTACAATCCTCGGATGAGCACGGCGAGCTGGTCCTACAGCGATGCGCAGCCCGGCACGGGGATGTCATTCACCGCCATCGGGTCCCCGACTGACTCGATCTCGAGCTTCGTGAGCCCCAACTCATTAGCGCCACGCGTGCCGTTCGCGATGCTCAAATCCGACCGCCGCGACAAGGGTCTTTCGTCAAGTACGACCGCATCCGAGGTTCACGCGCTCACGATGCAGTTCCCGGGCATCCCCTCACGCCACTTCAGCCAGCCCGCGCGGCGCTCGATGCTCTCGCAGGAGGTCTCCCGTGACGATTTTGTCGTCGACGCCGACGAGCCGATGCCGATGCCCCCGGCGGCGGCCGACGCTCAGTCCTCCGCGCCTTCACCCGTAGTCGTGTCCCAGACACCATCCCCCAGGCGCAAGTCTCCACCTGCCCCCCTCATAACCTCGGGGCTGAAGGACTCGCGCATCTCAAACGTCGAGATTGAGCAGGTCGTCGACGAGGAGGCCGCCGTTGCCTCCCTCCCTACGCCCATGTCTCCCCCGCAGTACGTCCCCTCGCGGACCCTCGCGCACGGCCGCCTGCACTCCACGCCGCACGTCGCGGACGTGCCCGTGACCGCGACCTCGGTCGACGAGGAGGACAGCGACGACGCGGGACTGCAGGAGGTCCCGATCGTGCGCTCGGCGTCGCTCGTGCGCAGGGGCACGGACCGGGGCAAGCTCGTCAGGATGAAAAGCGTGGGCCACGCGCCGGTGCGCTCAGTTTCTGCATCTGCGCGCGAGCAGTCGATGGCGCGGGACAGCATCAAGGTCGAGCTGGGGCTGATTGCGAGGGGCGGCCGGGAACAGATGGCGGAGGTGATGATGTATGACCCCGCGGCGGACACCCAGGTATGAGGCTCGATTTGTGACGCGCTAGGAGATGGAAGAGCTGCATGGTGGAAAGTAGAGCGAGCGGTGTGGTACTGTGAAGTTGAGTAGGCGTTTCGGTGGGCAGCCAACCAGCCTCTCACCTGGAGTATCGTTCGATATCGAGTCTCGGATCCAGACCGTGCCCACAAGTAGTGTAGCTTGGTTGCAACAACATCGTGTATGATCCCATTACCAACCATTTTCTTCTCTTATTGGTAAATTATTACGAGCGAAATGTGTACTGCTTTACTGCGGTAGGTTTCCGTATTATACCTATTACAATGCAACTCTGAGAGTGTACTTGGATCTGTTGAGCGACTCGGAGGTGACGCGAAGGGACGTTCGACTAATACTCCCTGTCTATCACAGACGTGGACTGTCGAGGTTGCTCATTTGCAAGGTGTCGATTCACGTCGTCCCGGACAGTCGAGACTCTCAGGTGGTATCACACGCCCAGCAGCGTGGCCGCCGCGACTACGAGAGGAGTTGCCTCCAGCTCACTGCGCTCCAAGTTCGCCCCTGACTCGTCTCAGCCATAAAAACACAATTACGTCCGGAAGGGGCGGCACGCTGGAACGTGCTATGTACAATTATGCTGATGCCCAAGAAAAGTCCAAACGTCCTCGCAGCGCTCCGCCATGAACAAGGATATCAAGGCTATGATGCGCCGTGCGCCGTGCGCCGTGCGTATGGGGTATGATCGCCGTCTTTCCTCGTGGCCGTTCCGCACCGCTCTCAGCTCGCGCATCACGAGCGGCCACTGGCCATGCGGAGCCTGTTCGGGCTCATGCGGTGGATGTGGTCCAATACCCTCATCTTCGCGCTCGCGGCAGCAGTCGCCGGCGCGGTGGAGTCCGACGGGGGCGGGAAGGGACTCTGGTCGACCTCGCAGACAGTGCCCGCAGCAGGGAGGGTGCCGTTCGCGAAGTACGCGCGCGTCAAACTGATGGTGCACCTCGAAGTGAGCGCGTTCGAGGTATGCTAGAAGAGGCGAGTCCGTCAGTCTTCCGAGTTCGGCGACGTGCGGACGTCAGGAGGCGACGACCAGTACTCACCCCGGGCCCGTTCTGGACGAGCAAGGCGGACGAGTTGGGGAGGTACCCGTGGACCGCCTCGCCGTTGACGAGGGGCGTCGCGGGGTCGTGCTGCACGAATCGACAACACCGTCAGTCCCGCGCCCGGATATGTTGTCCACGACCCAGATCCCAGACGAGCTCACCGTGTTCGAGATGATCAGAATCGGGTTGTTCAGCGTCTTGTTCCACGGCCCGAGGTACCTCTCCGGGGGCGTCACCGGCCAGTACTGGCACCCCGAGTCGGGCTCCGCGATGATCACCGACCAGAAGAACCTCGACACGTGCTTAAGCACCTCCAGGCCCGCGTCGACGATCGTCTCGGGCTTGGGCGGCGCGAACGGCCGCTGGTCGTTGCACGACACCGCCGAGCGCTCGAGGTCGACGAGCTCCCGCGTGTTCACGACGTTCAGCACCACCGCGCCGTCGCCCCGCATTGCCTCCGCGAGCCCCGCGGCGATCTGCGGCCAGCCCGTGGGGCTCTCCAGGCCGCCCTCGATGAAGAGGTGCGCGCGGCCGTTCGTGAGGATGCCGGGGAGGGTCGCGTTGGGCACCGCGAGGGGCGCGTCGTACAGGCCGTCGATCCAGCGCTCGACGCGGTCCAAGATGTCCTTCGGGTCCTCGTTGTCCTTCTGCGCGAGCGCGCACGACGCGGGGCCCGCCTTGGCGCACTCCGCGATGAAGACCTCGTACGTCGCGTCCGTCGAGTTGAGCCACTGGTGCAGCTGCTGGTAGGGCGCCTTGTTCGCCCACGAGTCGGCGTCGACGACTCCGTCGATGACGACGCGCCCGACGCGGTCCGGGAACACGTTGACGAGGTACTGGCCCATGACCGTCCCGTACGAGAAGCCGTAGAAGTTGATCAGCGAGTCGGTGCCCTCGAGCAGGGTGGTGATGAAGTCGATGTCGCGCACGACGGACGTCGTGCCCGCGTACTTGATCGTCTCGCCCATCGTCTGTGCGCAGACTTGGAACTGGGCTTGGTAGAGCGCGTTCGCATCCCGCTGGGTCTCGATGAGGTGGAAACGGTTGTACGGGTCGGTCAGGTTTGGCGAAACGTCGTATCCGCGGTCGAGGACAGTGTTCGTGATGAACGCCTCGCGTGAACCGTTCTTGGGGAAGCACTTGGTCTGAGGCCTGTATGGCATGTATATTCAGACAGTGCGCGACGACATCGTGAGGGTCGACCTACTCGGACAAGCCAATTCCGCGTGGGTCGAAGCCAATGATGTCGTAGTCCTCGCCAATCTGTATGCGCGTACTTGTGAGCATTGTGGGATGCAGACGAGATGCTGCGGCCAGCGCTCACAAGCTCCTGGAAGAACGAGCCCGCTTCCGTCGCGAGGTTCACACCTGGACCGCCTGGACCTCCGGGATTGACGAAGACGACGCCCTTACGAGGCGACACAGTCGCATTGTACCGGCCGAGCGCGATCTTGGCTACACCAGCGCTACTGTTGGTGTAGTCGAGGGGAACTCTGGAAGCACTGCTGTTAGCGAAGCTGTCACATGCCGCCATGTTCACTTGGAACGCCCACATTGCATATCCGCACTCGGCTCCAGGAAGGGCACGGTTGTCCGTACAGTTGCCGAAGAAGAGGTCGCCAACGCTCCCTTGAACGGGAGCAACGGAAGCTGTCGAGCCAGCAAGGGCGAGCGCGCCGCCAGCGAAGAGGGCCGCGACGTTGTGTTTCCAAGCCGTAGCAGTTGCCTGTTCTGCCAATGTCATTTGGGCGACAGATTGTCCCGAATCGTCTGCGACTGCGAGTTCTGCTTCAGAGGCACGTTCAATTCAACCCAATAAACGTCTGGCCAAAAAAGAACAAACACGCGTGACCACTCGCAGGCCGCGGGAGAGCGAAGAGAGAGAGAAAAGAAAGAAGAGAAGGGAGTGATGCGACACAGTTGTGACTACGATTGGGAGAAGGAGGTCGCGCATATATACGGCCGCCGGATCGAGCCATACAAGTGCACGCAGTCCTTCTGTGATCATGGTAGGGTCAGGCTCTCAGACCCAGAGGTGTATTTGTTTTTGGGGCCTCTGTATCACGCTCGCCTATCCCTCAAGTCGGGTAGAGTGATGCGCACCTTGACTTTGCAAACCCCATTGGCCTGTGGCGTTGCTTCCGACGGCGAGGAGGCTGAGCACTGCACAGCATACACCGATGAAACGGAGGCCTTGAGAAGTGTGGGCGGTGCGGGGCAGCGCCATCACTATCACTCGCGGGACCTTTGTACTGGGCTCTTCTTGGGGACCGGGGACGAGTAGGGGAATGACCAGGAGAGTACGAGTGAGAGTGAGAGAAAGGCTTCAAGCTGCAAGTTTCAAGCTCCAACCTGAGGGAGTCAACACCCAGCGCTTGTTACACGTGGGAACGGCTTCCATTCCTCACGCGCACGACGGGCAGCTACAGCCCACGAGCAAGCGTCCACCGTCCTGTACTCCTCATTCAACTTGAAGCGTAACCAAGGGCAAGGTGCAAAGGACGAGCGCCACAGAGGGACGGCGTACGGCGCCTATCATAGATTGTCGCTCAGCGCTTGGCAGTCTTGGCTGCTCTCCGCGTCTGTACCGCAGTCGGTCTCACGTCCTCGAGCCTTGCCATACTGTGTCCAGGAGTACGCTCTTCGCTGTGCTCAAGATTGAACCATCACGCTGTACCGGTCCGTCCGAGGGTGCTCGATTGTCGCACAGTCCTCGCGACATGGTCCGGTACACACACTAGCCTTACAGCTTACAGGCTCCAGCGAAGCCCCTACTCCGGCCGTGTCCACACTTGGCTTATGACTGTGAGCTTGTGGACATGTACGAAACGCCTGATCCCGTTATCGACTGACCGTCGAGGTCAATGGCAGGAATCGATGCCCTAGACCCCGGCTTCAGGACCCGTCCAACTACCCAAGCACGCGCATACGTACACTCACATGGTTCGCATATGACATCTCACAAAGCAACCGCAATATGAGCGAGCTCTTGACAGGGACAGAATTTTCTGCTCGGCGTCGGTGTTCGGGCCACCGGACAAGGCCACGCCGTGTATGATAGGGCTCGGCCACTTGCGGACTCAAAGGGAGTGTAGCGAATGGGTCGTAGGGCAGCGGCGAAATGCGCTGCATCGATTTCAGGGTCGAGGTCGTCGAGAACGTGTTCCATGTAGAGCGGTAAGAGCGGTTGGGTTTCCGCGGATGCAAAAGAGACGGTGCACAACACACGTAGCTCAATATGACTCGGACATCGTCTCATAGGTTAGATCTGCAGGCAGACAGGAGTGCTGTCAGACAAGGTGATCACTTGTAAGACCTAACGCGAGGCACGTACCGCCTGAGCGTCCTCGACCATGAACCCGTACACCCATGCCGCACGCACGTTGGAGCTGCAGGGGGTTTTACAGGTGACGGGACATACACATGCGACGATCGACGATAGCGCCGAGGCGCAAGCGAGACGTATGGATCTTCGCATTGTCACATCTCATTACAAAGTGTAAAGTGTAAGGCTGGGAGGCGCGGTGGAGCCACCGATACATTGGAACCGAGGTCTATGTTATATACCTGGGTCAACGCATTCACACCGTACGAAATAGCCTATTCAACCGAGAGATGGAGTAACAATCCGGCATGACACCGCGCACGGACCCGCGACTGAACCCACACGATATTGCTACAAGTAGAGTTCAGAGGCAAAACCACATAACAGACACGACGCACCTGCTCATACCGCAGAATGGACGGGTTAACACGCTCGTACGTAAAAGGATATTATTGTACAGGATCATCTCGTAGTGTGGATCCTGCTTTTGCATGAACGGGAGTAAAGTAGATTTGGGTTGCTTGAACCGTCCAAACCGGCGCGAGACACGCATCCTCAAACATGAGCTCACTTGGAGCGGAAGGAGAAGGGATCGAAGGCTAGGACCACTCCCCACGCGTGCTGGAGGTACAGCAGGCTTGGCAAGAATCCCTCTGAAACTAGCAGCCAGCGCGCCGAAAGCAGCATGGCCATGGGTAATGACACGGGCTCCCGGACACGCTCTGAGAGTTCACGAGACAGGTCACTCCATAGGTTCTGTGCCCTGCGAGGCCCGGCGGCCGCATACGTTGGTCGGGTGCAGTTCACGGAACGAAGGTACTGTGGAGAAGCGGATCCGACCACTCGAGTCGCGCCCGTTTCTAAGACCCGACAGGATTCTGCCAGACGGTGGGACAGGAGGCCAGGATGACAGAGGAACAGACATAAACGGCGCTCGCAACGAAACACAAGATCTCCTCAGATTTCTATAGCGGGCGGCGTCCGAAAGTATGGAATTGGGTTTCGAGAGGCAGTAGGCATGCGGAAGCATACCTGATCAAGTTTTCTGGGTGGTCTCTTCCTGCGAACGATCCCGAAAAGGCCCATGGGAGTCGTAACCAACTTGAGGGCTCACTGCCAGATCGGACGGTATACGGAGAGGGATTTGCAGAATGCGCCGAGATCGATGTTTGTGAGATAGGCTGCAGGGACACTTACACGGATACCGGCCAGCGCGTTCGGATTCTGCCGATATTGGTTGGCGCCGGACCCAAGCTGTCACCAAGTTGAACATGGACATCGCGCGTTCGTCCCATCTACCAACCTCTCTCTGTAACGTAGAGCTACTTCCAGTCTCACTGAAACCTCTTGCTCTATCTATATTTTTCTCGTGTGAACTTTCCTACCTGACTATCTCCCAGCACCTCCAATGGACGACCCGCCCTACTGCCATCACATGTCGGATACTCACAAGCTAACGGTCCTTTCAAGCTCATGGGCGAAACTATTCGGATTTCACTTATGGTGCAACCATGCCTGGAACGAGCATTGCGCATCTTTCACGTCTCTGGCCCCATTTTCGATGACGGAATGTTGATCACACTCGTGGGACGAGGTGACTATCGGCCAGCTTGGACGGGCCGTGCCCCATTCACAGGTCATATGAATGCAGGTAAATACGCTGCTTCGCGAAGCAGCAATAGTTCCTTCTAATCGTGCAACCGTATGCCAGCTGAGAAGGACTTTCTACGGACCACCCATGTGAGCTGTGTACATAGAAGTGATGTCCAGTGCCGCTTCTATCTATAAGCACTATGCTCGTCTCTTATATGGTCGGATATCTCACGATACTCGCACGCGTGCGTCCCACCCCCTGTTCTGTTTTAAGGGCTCAAACTTGCTGCACCACATGGCGAGTCTTCAGCCGCTGCGACTTTTCCGTCCCTAAATTCTGCGAGTCTTCAACGCTCAGCCGTCTTCGTCATTCCAGGGTGCCTCCGTCAACTGCTTCCCCTTATCCTAGCAATCACCAAGCTATATCTACTGGTGCGTGAAGATGTATTCGTTTTCCTATACCGACTGACAAAAAGTCTTTTCTCAGCTTGCGGAACCACCATGCGCGTCCTGGATACATGGACTGGACAATTTGTGGAGGTGGATCCGGAGAGGACGGAATTCGCCATTCTGTCACACACTTGGAGGGAGAGGGAGCAGACGTACAACGAATTGAAGATCATCCAGGCACGCCATGGAGGCCCTTCCGATTCCGAGTACTCCTCATCGAGCCCCTCACCTTCACCTCGTCTCATACCCTCACGTAGCCTCTGGTTCTCGCGTCGCATCTTACCCTCACTTGGCCTCTCATCCTCATCTAACTCACGTGCGAGTTCCCCATTCCCCGACTTCGCGTCTAACTTCGTGCTCAGTCATTATCCCATCTGGGGTGATACGAAGCTCTCGCGGAAGATCCGAGAGGCCTGCAAAGTGGCACGCGAGGCTGGGCATCGATACCTGTGGATTGACTCTTGCTGTATCGACAAGACGAGCAGCTCCGAGTTGTCCGAATCGATCAACTCGATGTATCAGTGGTACGGCCGTGCGAAGGTGTGCTTCGCCCACCTTGCCGACGTCCCTGCCGGCGAGGACCCCCGTGCTGGTCAATCCGCTTTTCGCCGGAGCCGCTGGTTCACGCGTGGATGGACGCTCCAGGAGCTCATCGCGCCTTCCGCGGTGAAGTTCCTCTCCCAGGATTGGATAGCCATTGGAACGAAGGCCACACTGGGGTATGTCATTAAGGAGATCACAGGTATCCCCATCGCGCTTCTGCTGCGTGTCAAGTCCCTCGGCGACTTCAGCGTGGCTCAACGGCTATCGTGGGCAGGGCAGCGGGAGACCTCGCGGAAGGAGGACAAAGCGTATTCCCTCTTAGGAATCTTCAGCATCAACATGCCTACGCTCTACGGCGAGGGAGACCGCGCCTTCCGCCGGCTGCTAGAGGAGATTGTGCGGCGCATCCCGTACCAGAGCGTCTTTGCATGGGGCCGCGTCTATGCGGATCTCGAGCGCGACCAGGACCTTGCAGACTCGCTGAGGAACGCCAGAGAGCTGAGCTGCTGGCTCGAAGACGACGAAGAGGCGCAATTTCTCTTTCACTGTGGCCTGAACGACTTCAGCGACGCCGGAATGATCAAACTCATCCCTCACGACGATGTGTCGAATCAGCTCAAGCTCTCTGAGAAACTCCCGGCTCAGGAGTACACCTTCACTCCACATGGCATACGCACGAAACTGCCCGTCGTACCGCTCCTGCATTGCCTTCCTGGGCACACGCTAGAGCAGTCTCACTTGGACGTTCCGTTGTCCCAATGGTTCCTGGCAATCCTTGGCTGCGAACACATTGATCGTCCTGGCGCTCTTCTCGGCCGCGTCTGTTGCATCCCTCCCTCCAATGCTGAGGTGGAATACTTGTACAACGGATGGGTGAGCATTGAACCAGAGCCAAACCAGGGTACTGAAGGGCCTCGCCTCTTCCCCCTGTCACCGACAACCATCGAGCGCTGTCGCGATGTCATTTAGATCAGGACCATCTACATCTCCCACCCGGAGCGCACTAACCAACACCGAGAGGACGCTCTCTGTCAGCCCCACGAGACAATCAATCTCTTGTCGTCGAAGGCGACGCGCGACGCTCTACGCGCCCAAGGGTACACGGCCGAATCTCAACATCCAGATGGAGACCACCCGACAACACACTTACTCACGCTTTTCTGTGACGAATACACGATCACCATTGAGTACTGGCATACCTTGTCGCCAGATGGTCGGCGGTTGGGGATCAGGGCTTGTGTGAAGATGTCGCGACGCGCTCTTGACGAGGTCGAGGAGGTCGAGGAATCAAGGTCTGTGATCTGGTCCGATTCATCTCAGCCGTCATTCTTGCAATCGCTAGGAATAAAAACCGTCACCTTCACCCTTGCGGAAAGGACGATCAACCTGAAGCTCGGCTTGGACTGGGCAACGCCGTCACACTACTTTCTACACGTCAGGTCCATTATCACGGTGATCGCGGTGGCCATGTAGCTCGAGAGAGAATAGGAAGTGGAGTAGCGCCATCACGTACCGACAGCGAAGTAGTCGTGCAGGACATCCGGTTGGGAATGGGGTTGAAGGGAAAGGGAGAGTCGGCATTCTAGAGGACTACGAAGACGCGGTCCCTCGCTTACCCAACCCGTACGACATAGCATGTCATCCAGAAGCACACGATGGAGGAGGTGTAACGGGCACGGATGTGGGTGAGGAGGTGGACGGAGGAGGCGAGGGCGCTGGGCTGTGCTGACGCAACCGAGATTCTGAGGCTTGGGAGCTCGTCCGGCCATTCTCTCAGTTATTCATGCTCAGCTTGGATGTTGTGGCTGTTTCCTCTGGTACGCACATGCTTGCCTTTCATCAGTCCTTCTTTGTGATGTAGTGTTGCGTGCCATTTCCCGCATTTGTAGCATTGATGAAGGGACTGGAACCCGTATAATTGCAAAGGCTGGGAAGCTTTACTCCTCGGCTAGTTCGATATATAGATAGGAACGGTTTCCTTCCAACGTCCGGCCATTCACAAAATTGATAGGATTGCAAACCATGGTGTACTGCGTGTGGTACGAGTACCGTAACATCACATGCTCGGAACACATTCATTTTGCGTCTTACGATGGGCCGTAGGCCCTGTGGAGCTTGTTTGCGCTCATGTGGTGAATATAGTCCAGAACCCTCGTCTTCGAGTCCACAACGGCCGCTGCAACGCCGGTCGCAGAGGAATGTGAGGAGGTAGAATCCGATGGGGGCGGAAAGGGGCTCTCGTCGACCTCGCAGACCGTGCCTGCAGCAGGCAGCGTGCCGTCTGCAAAGTAAGCACGAGTCGAGAAAACCGTGCACGCCGAATTGAGCGCGCGAGAGGTGTGCTGGAGCAGATGACAATGAGCCTCCCGGCACAAATGGGTGTCAGGAAGACGACGTACCCCCGGACCGTTCTGGACGAGCAAGGCAGACGAGTTGGGGAAGTACCCATGGGCGGTCTCGCCGTTGACGAGAGGCGTGATGGGATCGTTCTGCTTGTCGAGGAGCCGTCAGATCTACCTATCTTAATGGTTGCGCGTACAGGGTCACTGACAGTGTTCGAAATGATCAGAATCGGGTTGCTCAGCGTCTTGTTCCACGGCCCGAGGTACCTCTCCGGGGGCGTCACAGGCCAGTACTGGCACCCCGAGCGGGCTCCGCGATGATCACCAACCAGAAGAACCTTGACACATCCTTAAGCACCTCCAGGCCCGCGTCGACGATCGTCTCGGGCTTGGGCGGCGCGAACGGCCGCTGGTCGTTGCACGACACCGCCGAGCGCTCGAGGTCGACGAGCTCCCGCGTGTTCACGACGTTTAGCACCGCCGCGCCGTCGCCCCGCATCGCCTCCGATCCCCGCGGCGATCTGCGGCCAGCCCGTGGGGCTCTCCAGGCCGCCCTCGATGAAGAGGCGGGCGCGGCCGTTCGTGAGGATGCCGGGGCGCGCCGCGTTGGGCACCGCGAGGGGTGCGTTGTACAGACCGTCGATCCAGCGCTCGACGCGGTCCAAGATGTCCTTCGGGTCCTCGTTGTCCTTCTGCGCGAGCGCGCACGACGCGGGGCCCGCCTTGGTGCACTCCGCGATGAAGACCTCGTATGTCGCGTCCGTCGAGTTGAGCCACTGGTGCAGCTGCTGGTAGGGCGCCTTGTTCGCCCACAAGTTGACGTCGACGACCCCGTCGATGACGACGCGCCCGACCCGGTCCGGGAAGATATTAATGAGGTACTGACCCATGATTGTCCCATACGAGAAACCGTACAAGCTGATCAGTGAGTCGTTGCCCTCGAGCAGGGTGGTGATGAAGTCGATATCGCGCACGACGGACGTCGTGCCCGCATACTTGATCGTCTCGCCCATCGTCTGTGCGCAGACCTCGAACTGCGCTTGGTCAAGCGCGTTCGCATCCCGCTGGGTCTCGATGAGGTGGAAGCGGTTGTACGAGTCGGTCAGGTTTGGGGAAACGTCGTAGCCGCGATCGAGAACAGTATTCGCGCTGAACGCCTCGCGTGAACCGTTCTCGATGAAGCACTTGGTCTGAGGCCTGCATAGCATGAATATTCAGGACATAGTGTGCGACGATGTCGTCAGGGTCTACGTACTCGGACAAGCCAATTCCTCGTGGGTCAAAACCAATGATGTCGTAGTCCTCGCCAATCTGGACACAGAAATGTGAGAACTATGACAACGCCCGCGGAAAGTACGAACTCATAAGCTCCTGGAGACCTGAGCCTAATTCCGTTGCAAGTACGACGCCTGGATTACCAGGTCCTCCAGGGTTGACGAAGACAGCGCCCTTGCGAGGGGTTATTGTTGCATTGTACCGGCCGAGCGCGATTTTGGCTACACCAACACTATTGTTGGTGTAGTCCAAAGGAACTCTGGAAGCACCATTGGTGAGCAAAGCTATGGTACTTCACGTTATGAGCTTGGAACACCCACACGGCATATCCGCATTCAGCCCTAGGGAGTGTACTGTTGTCCGTACAGTTGCCGAAGAAGATGTCGCCAATGTTACCTTAAACAGCTCCGACAGAAGTTGTCGAGACAGCAATGGTAAGCCCACCGGCGGCAAGGAGGGCCGCGATATTATGCTTCCAAGCTGCAGCGGTCATTTGAGCGTGGTACTGTTGAAAACCGTCTGAGAGTGCAAGTTGTGCCTCGCAGTGGTATTATAGTATGAATCTGAAAAGGTTCCGGGCAAGAAACAATCACGCGGGACAAGAGAGCCACGCGAGAGGGGAGAAAGGGAAGAGAAGGAACGATGATTCAAAACCAAATGCTGCAAGTTCGACTCGGAGAGGAACATATATACGCATATGCATATCCGGCTGAGCCAGTGTCGGCGCGCGTAACCATTCAGTCATCGAGGGACGATGCCTACATAGCCGGACAACCACGCCATCTAAGGTCCAGAGACAGTTTTGAATTCTGGAATCCCTAGATCACCCCTTACATCGAGCGGGGTGATTTGCCGTCGTGCGTTAGCGGCGTGGTTCCCAATTGGCGGCCTGCGGCGTTGCTTCCATTGGCGCAGCGGCCAGATACTGCATAGCATATACTGAGAAATCAGAGGCTGACGAGTCTCTGTGAAGGATTGCCGGGGTCCGTACGGACAGTGCACGACGGCGAGCAACTGAGAAGGAGAAGATGTGCCCAGTAAGTAGAGAAGGGTGTCGCTTAGGATTCAGGATCACTGCCGACGAGCGCTTCTTTCACGTGGACGCAGCGTGCGCCGTCGTCTCCGGTCTCCAGCGCAGCATCATGCACACAGGCATGCGCAGGAATTGCCGCAGCTATGATCAATATGCTTCGGCGATGGACTGTTCCACAGCCGCTCACATACATAAGACGAGGATCCAGATCGACGATCACCGTGAACATCTTCAGTTGCAGCTTGCGGCCGTCCATGTTCGCAGTTTGGTATTAGGCAAACGGCAGACCGCGTAATACCGAGGCACCGTGTCGACGTCGCAAGGAGAAGACAGTGCCTCAAGCGTTGGGCATAGGCAGGACAGGCTATAGAGTCCACAACGTCAGCAATCTCTCTACACTAGTACTCGCCCGGCCATTAATCACTTCATCGCCGCGACCCGCATACATTGTATAAGACTTCGATTGATACAGTGGATGGTTTAGATCCGTAAGAGCATACGATGGCATAGGGGCATAGGCATGTAGAAGTGATAGTACATGGGCGACTGTGTCTTCCGGAGATAATAATGCTACAACAACAACGGTGGGGATCAAAACGAACGCGAAGGTAATAAGTTATGGCCCGATATCTCGTCTCATGTATGGATCGAGTTCCGATGACATACCGAGAGGGTCGAAAACAGGCCGAAAATCCCAATCCAAATATGACAAGGAGCCGAAGACGGAGCGCGAGGGTCGTCAAGACGCGAGGATGAGAAGAGACAAAGTTAGGAGACCAAAATCGAGATGACGGGATATGAGATATAGAAGGAAGAAAGGGATAGAATGCGAGCACAGAACTATGAAAGGAAACGAAGATCGCTCGACTCAACAAAGCAGAGACGCGCACAAGACCAGCCAGCGTGCATCCATCCGCTCACGTAAAGTGGTTCGCGATCTCCCTCCGCTGAGGGGAGAGCATGCAGAGGGTGATGAACGTGCCGAGAAAGAAGCCCGTGAGGAACGTCGACGCGGTCCGCGCGTAGAACTCCTTGGAGAAGAAGTCGCTCTGAGCCGCGCGAGCTCCAGTCGCAGAGCCCAGCGTCGAGCCGAGGAATCTGCGCGCCACGTCCGCGATGGGGGAGATGGGGGACGTGACCTTGTCGACGTGTGATCCATCGTTGGCCTTCTTCTTCCCTTTCGCCGTCTGACTTTCCCCAGACGCGCTGACAGGGTTGTCAACCTTCGCCTCCTCCGCGGGTTCCACGCTCTCTGGCGGTGGCGCGAGCTTCGAGCTCGACGACGAGACAGGAGGAGAGAAGACGGGCGGCCGAACGACCTGGAAGGAGGACTTCCCCTCCGTGAGGATCGGCTTGAGCACGAAAGACGCTAAGTCCCTGTCCACCTTCGTCTCGTCCTCATCGACGACAGACGCGGTGGAGGACGTAGAGGCCATGGTGAACGACGAGCGCGCAGAGCGCGTGTCAGGGCGCTCGTGGAACGTACGTGCGAGCTGCTCGAGGCCGCCGACGATGTCCTGCATGCGCGTCGCGTCCGCAAGCGCCTGCGTCCGGCGAGCCTCGCGCGCCTCCTCGCCGACGA
The DNA here is from genome assembly GCF_000275845.1 of Dichomitus squalens LYAD-421 SS1. Taxonomy (NCBI): domain Eukaryota; kingdom Fungi; phylum Basidiomycota; class Agaricomycetes; order Polyporales; family Polyporaceae; genus Dichomitus; species Dichomitus squalens. Next base: position 119,291 of record NW_006766951.1, on the reverse strand, counting down.
TGTGGACGAGACACCTGATCAGGTCCTTGATCTCGGGGTGTTCACGCACCCACCACAGTCCCGGCCAGCGCGCGATGCACTGGGCGAAGTCGCATGCGACGGCGGTGGCGGTCGTGAAGTCGTCCGTCGCAAGGCGATGAAACCAAGGTCGGAGGAGGGTGATCGCGAGGCGCACGGCGCCAGCGGTTGTATCGCGGACACGGCGGTCGGCCGGCATGCGTAGGAAACGCTCTGACATATCCTGGCAGAACATCCGATAAGAGTACTTCTTGCGCTCGTACTCCCAGCCCACGCGGCTTATCGGGGTGTCCTTCAGGATGGACGGATCGGGATTGAGGAAGTACGACGGCAGCTTTGAGAGGATCTGCGTGAGGGGGATCGATGCGAGGACTGCCGTACCGGGAATGTAACCCCAGACGAGAACGTCCTGAGCCTCATGCGCATATCGCCACCACTTCCAATGATCTGGGTGCCGACTATAGATGTGTCAATTACTCGGTACGATATATAGGAATGAAGGGTCAGTACGTACTCCTTGCGAGCACCTTGATGCAAGAGCTCGACTGCCGTGACAGCCTTGCCGGACAAGGCCTTCGCGTCTATGATCGCAATCTCCACACCATGCTTCATGCCATGATGATATCGCCTTGTCGCTTCCCAGATCGCCCAGGCGAAACTGAACGACGTGGAGACGTAAGGCGATGATGCTTTGGTCGTCCAGTCCATGTGCTTCGAGACGTCGGCGTATGTATGTGTCGATGGGGCCTGATAAGGCGAAACGGTCGAGGGACGGAACGCCAACGCACCGACGCTATCTTGGAATGCCTGACCGACGAAGTACGGTTCGGTGTTGTCGTAGAAGGGTGATGGCTCTTTCGGTGTGTGTACTCGAAAGAGGAATGGGTTGCTGTCAATGAGCTGCTCGAAGCCAACGTCGGCTCCAAACCCGTATTGAGGCAGAGCATTCCGCTCTTGCGGGGACGCCTCAACGGGGCTGCTCAAGGGCATCTCAGTGTTGTCGGCACCCATCGTGAAAGTCTGCGAAGAAAGATAAGAACGAAGGGAGGGGAGGAGGCTAGAGGGAAGGAAAAAGAGGGAAGGGGAGGTAGATTTGAGAAGTTTGCGGTGTATCGCAAGATGGTGGAACGAATCGCCCTCCCATCGGCCGCGATAGCTCACATATTTGAGGTCCTACCGTCTGCCCAGGCCATGTTTTTCGCAATCTTGCACGCATGCAATGCTGGACACGCGCATACAATGAGGACTGGGTGTGAACCCGATGTTCGAGGCTAGAATTGGGGCACGGAAGCAGCTCCGGAGCAGAACGAGGCAATTTGATGAAGCCTCGTGTCCGTGGAAAAGTACCCTAAGGTCCCATGCTTTGCCAAACGAAGGCAATGGCACGCGTCGTCGAAGGCCATGCCTTTCCATCGGCCACGAATAGATCCGCGATGGGATTCAAGACCTGCGAAGGCGACCTTCAAAGTTCACTAGAGCCTGGGGAGATGTCGGTCGATAGGAACAACATCCGAGGAGAACCTTCACGGTGCTGCGCGGAGCACCTCAGCCACAACAAGCACAAAAAGCTGCATCAAATGGATTCTGAAGTGGATATGAGTGTTCATTATCAAGACGAGATGCTGGAGACGAAGGGGAAATAGGGAGAGACCGACCAGCATAGCGCCCATATAACCTTGGGTCTCAGAAGTCCTCGTGAGATAGCATTGGTCCCCTGGCACCAGGAGAGGCGATCGGTTTGCCCGTCCGATCAGCGACGTGTCATCAACCCGCTGCGAGGACAATATTCACGACGTTGTTCAGCTCTACTTCAGTGTGCACCGGTCATATCTAGCCCTCGTTGTTACATGCTGTTCAAGCTGAGATCATCTTTGACAGGTTCACACTTGTTTACAATTGGCGGTAGTGGAGCCGTTCAAGAGCTCACATGACACCCCGGCCGCCCAACATGACCGCCGATGCTCGTAACCTTCCGGCAATGAAAACCTGCAGGATCTCATAAGCAGTGCCACGACCTGCAATCGGGCTGCGCGTGGACACCCGGTGAAGTCATTAGAAACGATGTGCGATGCGCCTCAGGGCAGTCAGTGAGTTACGAAGGTGCGAGAACTCTGTGGCTCTGCTCCATCTGTAGAAAGGTTACGCTTCGTCACGAGCGGTGCACCTTCAAGGCGCCTTCATCGGACTGCCATCACTCTCAGGTACTGTTCCTATGTCTAGGTTCGTCCCGTGTGTCCCGCCCTGATATTGTAGAGCCGTCTAGACTCATGCCCGGTCTAATGTTCAGGCGTTTGTATGGTTCATTGCTCAGCGCCGTGGCGCGAATCAGAACGATTGCACCATCGTTACAACCATGTCCAAAGACGAATTCGGATCTGGCGCTCGAACGCTGTATTCATGCCTCTCAATACATGCGCGAAATCCTACGTCTCCGTCCCCATCATCGCTGCATCCGAATGGCGCCAATGGCAATAATCTACGTCTTCAATCATTGACCGCAGATCAGTTGCCATTGGCTTCGAGCGGAACGGTTCGTCATTCTACTGGCAAGTGGCCATGTCGGTCCTCGTGGCCGGGGAAGGTCGTCGGTCCTACTATTTCAAGGGTGAATCTGTACCCTCCAAGTGTGCAATGACCAGCATTTGTATAAACGTCGCAGCTTTATACGGCATCTCATGAGCCTTAATGATCTGTTGCTGACAAGCAGCACGCCATTGATCACGTTCTCTACAGCTCGCTCCGAGTTTTGGCGGCTATTGCCGTTCGGGCCTCAAGAGCAGGGAGCGTAGGTCATAGCAAACCCACAGTGGCCTGCGCGCTTCCGCTCGATCGGTTGACGACGTGGAAACGCTGCGGTAACCGTTCAGCACAGTCATGACAGCCGTGTCCGGGCATCTCGCGTATACAATTCACTGCATGGCACCTGCGGTACGCCCAACACCCTCTTCATATGGTTCAATCGCTTACCTGACACTTGACGGGAGCAGTTTACGCTCCGTAGTCAATGGACTTCGGACCTTGGGACCTCCTCTGGCACAGGTGCCCCTAATTCTTCAGAATATCGTCAGAATCCCGCTCGAATATCCGTACGCTCTAGTGAGTATTCATGCTACCAGCTTCTCCCATACAAACGCAGCAGGTCTGAGCCTAGGACGTTTGGCGGAGGCCAGACTGTATCACCAGCAAACCACGCAACGCGAACCTGGTATCTGCTTTGTCTGCTGCGACATCCTACGGAGTCAGCGGATATGGTTGTATTCTCGGCGGTCGCTCGTGCTGGGGTCCAGATCTTTTGGATTCGCACCTCATGCCATTCTTAGGTGAATGTCTTGTCACGTCATCGCCCTCAAAACGTCTTTGCAATGCTTAACGCCAACCCGCTACCAGTACGATCCGCGTGCTTACACCTGGCATCTTTTCACCGCATTCCCAGCAGTTCTTGTCTGGTACTTTGAAACGGATACTGACACCGTGGCATCTGCGGTACGCCTAATATACTTTTCATGTGGTTCAATCGCTTAAGCCTTGTCACTTGACCTAACCTGCTGGCGTTCTACAGTCACTGACTCGCTGAGAAGGCGGGACGTCGACGTGATCCGGCCTCACAGGTGAATGTCCGGTTGTCCCCAATTCGACGGAACGCTCGTTTACAAAGCCTGCATGTGCCGCTTCGCCGCTCGGACGTTTGGCATCCGAACCGTCTGACGCCTTCTCTTGACACAGGGGCCCCGTCATGGGTCGTAGAACTTGAAGCCCATGCTGCGTGATGATCCTGTTGGCAGGTATGATGCGCGTTCAGGTAAGCTTCCTGAATATCCGCATACGTCCGCATGCATCCTTCTTCCCTCAAAGTTTGCAGAGGGAGGTTGACAGGGGACGGAAAATGAACCCCACAAAGATCTAGATCGACGATGCCTAAAATCAGGCGACGCCATCGAGGCTACCGTTCTGTATCGACGACCCTGACATGTCGTGCCTTACGGTATTGAGGCGCGTATCTATTTTCTGACTCCATCGTTACCGCCGAGTGTGGCCAAACTCCGCGACCTGCGGAATGCTCGCTTGTTTCGATATCACGACCTTCACTCCCACGAGGTCTTGGTCGTATAGTCCCCGTGCCCAGCATCCAGAAAGTTCGGAAGGAGACCAAGAGGATTGGCAAAACATCGCCATCGCGTACGGTAAGCAACGTGCGTCTTTCTATGCCCTGGGCCACGCTCATACAGGATCCGCGATCTGCCAGGTCTTAATCTGATGGACGAGCGTACTGTGGTCTGGTCACGGCTCTGGGATTCATCGTGCCCAGCGTTCAGAGTTGAGCCCGGTGTTGTACCAGCGTACATGGAGTGCGAACAGCCGAACAGCGTTCTTCGGCCCGCTGCTCTGCGAACCACACCACGAACATCTGGAAGCACTCATTTGGAAATTTTGTTACGCAATTGGCAACGAATAGTCCGTATCCTTGGCTAGCCGCCCTCTACGTATCACAGTGAGTCAGCGCGTATTGCTCATGCTGGTGCTGGTGGCCAGATGCTTCTCGAGGTGGGATGCGCCGGTGCATCGAGCTTGGTGGCGTTTGAGCGGCTATAGCCAGGCGAGCGGTGAGCGGCGGACGACTGAAGACCCCGGTGGTGCTAATGTCACTGCAGCGGATTAGGCTGCAAGCAGCTCACCGAATAACACGATGGCGCTCTCGACGAGGGCCGTAAGAGCCATCTCTTCGCGTTTCGACGCAGCATCACAAACGCGACCGCGCCTAGACCATCTTGGCTGGGAGATGGCCTGTTTGGACGCTCTTCCCTCCCATCATCACTCTGCAGTCGTAGCGCCGCTTCAGCTCCGGCAGCCAGGAGCGTTACTTGAACAGATGTGACCTGTCCTACAAGCCTGAGACTTTATGCATTCCGCCGAAAATGGTGGTGCATGCACTTAGTACATATATTGGCTGACCGCACAATGCAGTCCCTTTTGTCAGCCCAGCCCGCCCCCTCCCCTTCACCGTCTACATTCAAATCCTGGTTCAACACCAGGACTCCTCACGCGTTCGCACGATGATTCAACCATTGCGCTCAGTCATGTCTACCATCCGCTCCTCTGCTCTGCGCACCTTCCCCTCTGCAACGAACTCAACCTCCTCCCGTCCAATGGTCTCCGCCGCGGCGTCTCCCATTGACGGATCGCAGTCCCGATCGATTGGCATGAACATCTTCGACATTTTCGACGCCCCTAGTCGGCTTGGAGAGTCAAGCAGGCTCCTCGTCGCTAACGCCGCAGCGTCCGCCGCGACCCACAGCGCACGACCATTCACCATGCAGGCGTCGGCCCAGGGACATGTTGTGAAACCTCTCCCTCCCCCGATCCTCTTGGACGGACCTGCTCGCCCACGACACCGTCCTTTCGTCTCTTTCCGTGCCTTTGGCGTCAGGGCGAAGGCGCCTGTGACATCCAGGGTCGCTCCATCCGGTGTTGAGACTTTGGCGGCGCCTCTTCCTTCCCCGATCATCTTTGACGGCCCTTCGCGACTGCGCCCGTATGTCCGACGTGGCGCTCGAGGCAATGGGTACTCGGTGAGTCGATCCTCAGGCTCTTGGCCTGAGAAGGTCACTGGGAAGTGCTGATTGCTTATCGCATGATGTAGACTGCTTTGGTGAAATCTGCGACCCCGATGGCCCTCGCTCTCGTTGCAGGCGTCGCTTTGTTCGTCATCGACCCCACAACCGTAGCATCCATTGTAGGCCCGAGCTCGAACAACTCCCGTGGTAGTGCTCAGGATCGACTATCATCATGATACGACGCGTAGCGTGTGGTGCCGTGAGATCGCTATCGTGAGTGTCTTCTATACTGCACCGTCGTCGTCGGCAAATGTCTTCGTATGTTTCCATTCTCATAAGATTTCACAGCTGGTCGACACGGCTCCGTCGCGCAACATAGTCAAATTCCGTAGTTTGCAAAGTTCCAATCCCTTGAGTACTGCGGGGCTGTGCTCTTCTTCCACACGTATCAAGGCTCTCTGTAGAACGTCGGCTGTATCTGTATTTGCCCCCCTCTGTTGTACGATACGTCCTGTCCCACATCCTTGTACTCGTGCCCCGGACATCCACACATCCTCCGGCTGTTGTGCGCTGTACTATCTTGTATCTCACGTCCGCAATCGGCCATCCTTCTTTTAACTGGAACCTTACGCCGAATGTCGCGTCACATCCCGATTGTATACGTAAACCACCAGCATCGCAATCCATGAAAATCTATTCTTCATTGCAGATCAGGGGCAAGCGTCAATGACTACGCTCGCCTCACACCTGTCGTCTCTTACGTGCCGACGGTGCCGAACCCAGCAAGAATGAGCGACAGTGACAATACAAATGTTGGCTCTGACGGCGCTCGAGCACCACAGCAGCCTTCGCAGACCGTGGGGTTCCGCCAGCCAAGAGAGGCGTCGTGTCCATCGGGTTGCTGCGCACCTCGTGACGGGCTGGGCCCCCTCGGCATCAACACAGTGCGCCGCGACTGTGTGACAAGCGGCTTCTGTTTTCCTTGAGCGCCATGAAACCACCGGTCCTTACACAACTTACCCGGTTGCGGGGCGCACTTGGAGTGTGCACCATCGGCGACGGATTCGCATGGCCTACTGTCAGAACGCAGTTAGAATTCAAACCGTATGCGACGCTTCCACAGGTCCCCATCGCGGCATAGTCGCTGACGAGGCATGCACGGGACAGCTGAGAATTCCCGTGGTGAGCGGCAGGCCCTGCATGTGAGCAAGTACTCTGTGGCATGCGCGGCGAACGGAGGTCTGTTTGACGGGTATGGGCTCGACGTCCTGGTACGAAGTTTATTGCGAAACATCCTACAGTCAGGCGCATAGACTGAGAGTCTCAATGATTGTACACACCGTAGAAGATGCTCGTGCCTTTCTCGCTTTACTTGTACGATTGCGTTTACGCATCCACTTCGAGTCGTGACGCACATCGCTAGGCCTAGCACAAACAGCGATGTCAGCTGTGCGTGATGGGGTGCGCATCGCGCCCGAGTACCTTTCATCTGCTTGTCGCCTATGGCAAGCGACGAGCATGTCAAGGCAGCAACCCATATGACAATTCAAAGAAGCGTTAGCGCTGCGTTCGGCCCGCTACATTGACTTGCCTCCTGCCCTGCTTTCACCACTTCAAGTCGACTCCGGAGAAGGAGCCGAGCCCAGACAAACCAAGAGAGCCTCGTGCACCCAGCGACGTGCGACAAGCCAAGATGAGTGAACCTTCTGCTAAGCTCCGATGTTATTCATCGTCGAAGCCCTGGCTGGACCTGGACTTGATGATGTGACGCGATAGATGACTCGTCTCTGGAATGCTGCGAGGTCATCCAGATAATCACCAGCCCCCCTTGCACAACAGGGCAGCGTTCGCTCTGCAGCTGACTCAGATGCCACGAACATGCGTCCAGTTACATATAATCTCATGTTGCGAAGATGATGAGGAAGTAGGAAGCGCGCGCAAGGCAAATGGTCAAGTGGTGAGGTGTAACCAGGAGATTGGAGACAACGATCCATCGTGAGGAGCTGCGACCTGCGGACCGCAGGAGTAGAGACGTACAACAGAACCTCAGCGTTGATAGATTCGCAGCAGCTAGCGACCGGCGGTAAGGCGTAAGAATAAACAGATTCCCCTGAAATTCGCCAGTTAGCGATTAATCAGCGGAGTGCAAGAGAAGGAGTATCTGTATGTGTCGTAGCCTCACCGAACTGAATAGATTGCAATGACTCTGACAGGCGCACCGGACAAGACGCACGTAGCAAGCGATATCGACAAAACACGACAAGCAGAAACAGGCAATGCAACGCTACGAGTGCTCCGTGATGACAACCTTCTTCCGCTCCGCCTTCGGCTTGTGCTCGCCCGCGCGTGTGTGCTTCCGGCGCCGCTCCTCCTTGACGCGTTGTGCCTCGAGCATCGTCCGCTTGAGCTGAGACGCCTTGTGCACCGGCTTCGGCAGGTGCCGCGTGCTGCACGGGAGCGGTCAGCGAAACATTGCGAGATCAGAGAAGCCAGAGAAGAGCGGAGAGTGAGAGGGGTGAGTTCCGGGGGAAGGGTAAGAAGGGGACGTACCGGGAGATCTTGCTGACCTCCGAGTCGGCCTTCCAGCGCGACTTGAGACTCTCGCGGTACTCGATCGCAGCCCGCTCGCGCGCTGTGATGATGCCGAGCTTGTCGGACGCGTGCGCTTTCCAGACGCGGACGTTGCCGTCGTCCGAGCCCGATAGGACGAACCGCGAGTCCCCTGTATATAGTGTTGACATGACGCTATGAACGTCGAAGCCCATGTATAAGCGAGTTGCTGCGTGAAGACTAAATGGAAGAAGCGTACCGCTGCATGCGTTTTGTGTGGTAGATCTCGGGCGCAGAGCCGCGTCCTTCCTTCCATATCCGGACTGTCCGATCCCAACCACCACTGACGAACTCTAGACCAGTTGGGCTCCAGTCGCAGGACATGACTGCGGCAACGTGCGCTTTATAAATCTGTGTAGGGGTGTTCAAAGAGCGGATGTCAAATGTGTAGAGATTGTGATCCTCCGACGCGAGAAGGACACAGGTCGGGAAAGTCGGGGACCATGACAACGCATTACTGCGCATCTGGTGAAGGTGATCGGTGGAAATTAGGGTTTTGTTTGGGGCCGCTGTATGAAGATACGAGAATGGGACGTACTTGCATGATGATCCGCCGTTCAGCTTTCCCCGTTCTTATGTCGTAGAGGGTGAAGCTGCGGTCAGAGCCTATACTAGCTAGTACCGACGCCTCTGCTAGATTAAAACGGATTGCTGTGACAGTTTCCGTCGAGGTAGGAAGTGTTAGGTTGGATATTGCGGCGCTCCTGGGCTCCGAAGTCAACGAGCATCCTGAATCGGGCAAAGGATCGTCTCCTTACTTCGTCTCGTCCCATACTTGGACAAGGTTGGACGCTGTTGCGAAAAAAGGATCATACCGGTGATGATCTATGGAGCTATTTCGGGCTTAGCGTAAGTCGCGGTCGTTTGAGGCGAAGGAACGTACTTGAATGCAAATTTCCCAGGAAATATGCTGACGGGTTTCCTCTGCAGACTCAGTGTTACGTTAGGCTCTTATCATCTGCACTGCTTGGCTTACCTGAGAGGGACCGGCACCGAAATCGTCGTCATCAAGACTTGCTTCAGTGTCCCAAAGTTTGATATTCCGGTCTACTCCACAACTCAAGAGTCGTCCCTGCTGCCCGAAGCACACGCCGGAGACTTTGCCTTTGTGAGCATTGTCAACCTGGAACAGTCGTTTTCTCCTTGATACATCGTGCAGGATGAGGCCTATATGCGACAAGGAGTTCGAGATTGTCCCAAGGTGCAGAGAATCGTGGAAGAGACGCACCTCCGTCCCAGCTCCCGCTTGCCACGATGTCTAGGGTGTCCGGTTTCCTCGCCATTGTCTCCACGGCATCCACATGTCCTTCCAAGCTCGCTACGAACGGCTTGGCAAACATACGCTCCATTTTTGCGGCATTAAGAGCCCTCGTCCGTTCCCTCGCGCGGGCAAACGGGTGCATGAGTGGATCGAGGTTCCGGGAGGTAGGAGTAGGATCTCCAGGTCGTGCAGGTAGGTGTGAGGAGGGCGCATGTTGAAGTACATTGATTTTCTGGGTTGACTTAGACTTAGATAGAGCAAGGCCAAGGTCGTGGTACTCACAACCATGGGGAAGAAAACAAGTCTCGCCGAAAATCAGGAATTGTGAGCAAGAAAGTGGCGCCTAGGTGCCGTACAGTCTATCTCACTAAAAAATAACTGATATCTGATGTTGTATAGAAGCGGCAGAGCACAGAAAGGGCCAGATGGACCCGGCAAGCAACAGTCGGATGGACGAGCGCAGGAGTCGCAGACTTGTCCGTGGAAAGACAGCATAGGCGCCAACGGTAAATTCCTGGAAGAGGCTAAACTCGGGAATTCCCGAACGGCAGTGCTGGACCGAGAACGAGGACGCCTCCGTTCCTTTCCAACACAACACCAAGCCATAATCCACCTTTCCTCCCTTCTGCTCCCCTTTCCTTGACGGCCGTTTGCTATAATGTCTGACTCAGAAGGCGACATTGACGATGAGTTGCTTGAGCTTGCTGGCGCGACGGAAAAGAAGCGTAAGCGAAGCCAACAGAACCCGCCCCCCAAACGACGCAAAGCCGAGTAAGCCCTCATTTTGCCCTCGCGCACGTTTGGTCTCCCTCTGATTGTTCGATTTTCCGGGCTATAAAAGCACGAACGATGAGACTGAGTCGGAAGCAGGACAGCCTGAAAGCGAAGAAGAGACGGAGTCAAACCCATACCCACTAGAAGGGAAGTTCATCGACGAAGAGGACAGAAATCGGTATGTAGAGATATGCTCTACTTTCGTTGCCCCCCGCTGAACCTTGTGAAGCTTGATGGACATGCCTGAGATTGAACGTGAAGAAGTGCTCGCGCAAAGACAAGAGGAATTGCAGCGTTTTGCCGACAAGCGGCAGCTTGATCAGATGCTCAAGCTTCGGAGTGGGGCAGGAGGAGGGGAGGATGCTGTCTCGAAGGCCGCAAAACGTATATCCCATCATTTTCTGCTGTCTACCTTTCTCTCACGTTCCCGAAGGACAACACGCGATCCGTGGAGCTACCAAAGAGAAGACCAGGAAGCTCGACGAGTTGAAGGCGAAACGGAAAGCCAAGGACGAGAAGAAACGAGTGCGAGTTATCCCTCTTACATGCGACTGCGACGCTTCTTCTGACAGCAATAGACGAGGACAAACTCACCTAAACGAGATCGTTCATCTTCACCTATGGATATGGACATGTCCGACGAGGAAGAGGAGGATGGTCAGATTACTAAGTACGACGAGGAGGAAGAACGGGACCGCAAGCTGTTCGGTAAAGTCGCACCTGAAGAAGAGCTATCGATCACTTTGGAGGACCTAGAGAAGTGCCGAGTCACACGCAATCAAATAGCGAAGTATTGTATGGCGCCTTGGTTTGGCGAATACATAAAGGGTGCGCCTTCCTTGACGTTCCTTGCGCACGTAGCAGCCCTGACATTTTGTAGGTGCCTGGGTGCGATACCTTATAGGCGAGGAGAACAAGCAACCCGTGTATCGAATATGCGAAGTTGTCGGTAGGTTGGCGCGGCTACCTTCGAGAACATGAATGTTCAGTGTGCATTGGACTCGGTCGGATGCAGACTTGCCGGAAGCGACAGTCAAGCCATACAAGGTGAACGACCAACTTGTGAACCAGGAGCTTGAACTAAAGCACGGAGGGTCGACACGTCGGTTTGCTATGGACAAGATATCCAATGGTCCCTTCGAGGAGGTGCGTCTCATCACCACGTGCGCATGTCCTTTGGTTAGCTGAACATGCGTGGACCGCATATAGAAAGAGTTTGAGCGTCTGCAGAAGACATGCGAGACAGAGAAGGTCAAGCTGCCGATGAGGCGGCAGCTCGAGAAAAAGACCGCGCAGCTCCAAAAGCTCGCCAATCAGCCAATGACCGAGGTACGTTCATCCCGTCGTTTACCTCTATGCCCCGTCTCTGACTTCGTCATCTCGACCGCCAATGCAGAGTGACATCGCCGCAATCCTCCAACGCAAGCGCGACATCAACGTCTCGGTCAACAAGTCCTCCACCTCCCTCACCATGGAGCGCTCCCGCCTCCAGCAGGCGCGCACGCTCGCGATCCGCCGTCAGGACTTCGCCGAGGTCGCCCAAATCGACGCAAAGCTAGCCGAGCTTCAGGCGAACGCCCCCGTGAGGGGTCGGGAGGAAGAGGGCTCGTCGGACATCCTCGCGAAGCTCAACGAGCGCAACCGAAGGTTGAACCAGGAGCAGGTGCGCAAGGCGGAGCGCGCGGAGATGGAACGCAGGAGGAGGGAGAAGCTCGCGAGGGCAGGAAGTGGAGCCACAACCCCTACTCCGAACGCAAACGGGGCCCCGAGTGGGGCGGCGCTGGATGCGGCGGCAAGGCTGAAGGCGAAGATGCTTGGTGGGGGTACTTCGAGGTCGGTGTTGTTCCCATCTGTGGCTCCGTGCATCTTCGGGTGGTGCTCGTTTGTGAATGGCTTGTTGACGAATCGTTCGTGGTCCTCTCGCTTTGGCTAATTCTGCCTACTGTATGGTGTTTCATCGGTACGTCCTTCATCTTCTTACGCAAACAACAGACCGGGCACGCCAGGGACGCCTGCCGTTAGCGGCTCGACTCCGCGCTCCCTCTCGCCTGCTGCCCCGCCTCCGGGTACGGGGAATGCACCGAAGAGCAATGGGAACATGAGCTTCGAGGCGAGCTTGCTGCAGAGCGTGGAGATTGACCTCGGGGACTTCTAGGCAAAGCTGGGGCCGCACGGAGTGCGGATATCGTTACTACTAATCATGGATTCGGGTTGGACATGGAGTACGCTATAGCGCAATGTATTGTAGATGGCTCATATCGTGATACTTCAAGTCGTTGACTTTCTTGTGTCAAACATGGTAGTCGCAGCGCATGCGCACTGGTCTTGTCGGGATGAGGCAGGTCCAGCATCTGTTGGTTGTATCCGTTCATTCTCTTGCAGACTCGGACTGCTCTGCTATATTGCAGTTGCTTATGTTTCGTGTACATCCCAACACTCGGAGGCTACGATGTTTGGGCACATCATGTTGATTGCCTCTCCACGGACATGGATAGCTAAAATGTATGCCAATGCAATCGCTGGCCGGTATCTCGATATGGATATGCCGGGTGTGTTCGTGATATAGGGAGACGATATCCCGTCTCCGAGTTGATCCCAGATTGACTCAGACTCGGACCTTGCGCATATTAGGGCAATGCGTACCTCTGTTGACTGGGTTCTTCTCACCATCTGGATTGTTCGTGTGCGTCCTGGAAACTTGTGGCTAAGCTACTTTGCTAGTATAGGCTCCGGCCATTCGACCTTTCCTCCTCTCGTCTTTTGGCAGATCGTCAACAAATGGTTGAAGGCTCCATACAGCATTTACACGGATAGTATCCCAGTCCCTAGTGGTGGCCATGCCAATCACAGCATCTGTATCCAATACTCGGAAATATACAACGCATACGATGTAGTATTCAAATTGCTTGGGAGCGATGGGGTCGCCCATGACTTCCGATGTGGCGGCAGAGATTTCCTTCTCTCCCCCCCTCGAGACTGAGATGGGTCACTAATTGCCCTCCGGGCGATTTGTCCCAGAGGAACAGAGAGCGCAGGGTCGGCAGATGATTGTCTTGGGCGTAGGATCCGTGCTTCTTGCATCTGCCATGTCTGACTGTTCGTCCTTCAGAATTTCTTCTGGACGGCCATGACTAAGATGGTTGCTCCTCCCCATGACGGCGACAAGCAGGTTGGGACGTCCTAATCAGTCAACAACCGGAGTTATCCCAGTCTTCCAAGCAGATAGCAGTCATGTCTCGGCCCCCAGCATCTCTGCAACAATTCGAATGAGCAACGAGCGAACATTTCCTGAGATCCACGCAAAGACGCACCGGGACCGTGAAGCAGAAGTGCCCCTATTGAGACTAAGGAGGATGCAGCCATCACTGAACTGTATGGATGCACTCGATCACATCCGCACGCCGACGGACGGTATCCCATTCCATTATCGCATAAATATACATCTTGCGCGCGCGGGCGCGTCACCGCGAACCGCCTCATACACATCTGCCCCGTCGCACACGCGCGCTCAGTTCTTTTTCTTCTTTGCCTTCTCCCGCTCTGCGCGCGCTTTCTCCTTCTCCGCCTTCTCCTTCTCCTTAGCTGCTTCTTCCTTCGCGATCTCGTGCGCCTTGTCGTTCAGACCCAGCCGGTTGCGCGCGATCTCGAACACGTAGAACTACAGGGAAAGGTGGCCCGGACACGTAAGCGTTCCGTCTTCACAAACGCGAGCACTCCCAACCCCCCGCGCCGCCTCGCCGGGACATCCAAACAGAGAGGATGAGATACTTGAAGAACAGGACGAACCTGTATTCGCGTAACGAAGATGGTGTTCGTCTCGCTATATTCCTGGCGCGCGTCTGTGCGGATGAGGGAGCCGAAGTTATAGTCCTTGACCTTTTTCTCGTATCTGCCATCCGCAGTGCGCACGCGCAATGTTAGCTGCCGACGCACGGGTTGCGAGAGCAATGTAAACGTAAGGAAAGGCTCACGAAGCGATGAAGTCCCGCCAGCGCTTCTTGCTCGACTCGCTTTTCATCCAGTCCTCGTCGAGCTTGATCAGCTTCTCGTAGTCGTTCTCCGAGAGCTCGGGGAACTCCTTTATTGCGTGCTCGAATATCTCATCGTCGATCCTGCAAGAGCATCACAAGTCCGGTCGTAAGCGGAACGTGTGCAGGGGGAGAAGACGGCTGCGTGAGATTCGCGTAGGGACCGTCCGCGGACGACGTACTTCGTGAGCTTGAGGTCGCGGGGTGCGACCTTCTCGAGCAAGTTCCAGTACGTCTACGGGGCAAGCTTTCGGTCAGTATAACGGCGAGGACCGGCGAGCGTACCGAACACGTACCTGAGCGTGTTCAACGGCCTTCACGGCGAATCTTCAGGGCAAGCAGTGCGACGCATCAAGCTCAGCTGCGCGATCTCCAAGAAGCACACGAACGCCTCCTACTCACTGTTTCTCGATCTGGGGAGTAACAGCGTTATGGGAATGCACGGTTACTACGGCGAGCACTAGCTTGCGCAGGCAGTGGAGAAGGCGCATACCTCGACGAGATTCTGCGCGTTGTTCGGATCGAAGCGTCCAGCCATACCGGTGTAGTGTCGTCAAGAGTGTGAGCGAGTGTAAGCACAGAGTAGGAACGAAGAGTAAACGAGGGAAGGATGAGCTGGCAAGGAACGGCGGTGTGGCCTGTTGAATAAGGAGTGTGCGACCGGAGCCGCTCGTACAATTGCCCCGCGCGAAGGGAATCATGATGGAGTCAGATGATCGTCTCTTCCGTGGTCGCCGTCCCCTTCTGCAACGGAGCTGGGAAACCTTCTTGTCTGCGGGGCAACGTCGGCGACAGTGCAAGGAGGAATGCTATAGATACAGTGCAGGGTACTAGGTACGATATGATAGTGTCCATATTAAGCGATTCAACTAGCGTCAAGATGCCGCGGCTCCCGCTTTGCTGCCCCCGACCTCAATCCCGAACCTCTTCAGCTTTTCGTAGTACTTTTGCACGCGGCTTGCTACTTGTCGCGCTGTCCGACGCCCGTTCATCGCTTTCGAGATCTTCGCCCACCTGTCGCACAACACACACCGTCAGCCACGCCGCCCACGGGAAACCGTACATCAGCGGCTCCACGTACCGGTTCTTTTCGCCCTCGGGGATCTCCTCCAACAAGCGTTCTAGCAGGTGCTGCTCGGAAACGGACCACGCTTGCTTGTACGTTTCTGACTTCGCCTTGCCGTTCTTGTCAGCTGGCGGCTCGGTGGCGGGATGCTCCTCTGAGTCCTCCTCGGTATTGGCCTTGGTCTTGGCCTGTGCCCTCCCTTTTGACTTAGCCTTCGCCTTCGCCTTCGCCTTAACCGTCGCCACGTTCTTGGCGTTCTCATGCGCCTTCCGAGTTGGGCGCCGCTCCCGAGTCAACGCCTCCCGCTCGACAGAAGCGGACGGCGGGAGGGACGCCACGCTCGTCGCAGGGGTATCCACAGTCAAAGGTACGACCTCCGAGGTCGAGCCGGGGACCGATCGCGCGCTCTCGTCCTCGGCCATCGAGATGTCGACCTCCGCACTCTCGTCCTCCTGGTCCCGCCGGATGAACACCCCAGCGACGGGCTTCCGCAGCCCGAGGCCTGAGAACGCCGCGCCATTGCCCCCCAGAGCGTCCCCTTCGATCCGCCGCTTCTTGAGCTCACGGATCTTCTCGCGCTCACGGGCGCGGCAGAGCTCCTCCGGGTCGACCTCCTCGTCTGAGGATATACATGCGAGTTCATCAGGGAGGCGAAAGGCAGTGAGGACAGGGTCGATGATAGAAAGGCGGTTGCTAGCGACGAACTGGCGCAAGGCGGAGGGGGAGGAGAGCTGGGTCTTCGGAGGGACGTTGCGCGCGGCGTAGGCTTCGCGCGCAGTGGTCGCCATGGTCTTGAAAGGCGCGGCGTCAGCTCCGCCAAAGAGCGACCAGTCGAGCTCAGCGGGAAGCGGGGGCATAGCGTCGAGCTGCTCGCTCAATTTGAAAGAGGGCTCGTCGAGCTGGAAACATGATGTTGGCGACGTCGAATGCTGGAGACGGACGGACGGACGGATGGATGGATGACGCACCATCCCTGCGAGCTTTTCAACACTGAGAGCGGCATCGTTCGCTACATCCGCGCGAAGAGCTCGGAGCCCCTCTATGTCGGCGTATGTACGTTCGAGCAGCGTCTTGTGAGTCTGTATGAAGTTTTCCAGCGCCTCCAGGCTGTCCTTGCGTCAGTCACAACATTCAAGAGGTTCAGCAGTAGACGGCAACATACGTTTGGGCGCGCTTTTGTTCCATCGTATTGAGGACATGAAGGGTGCGTGGTGTTGAACGAGATCAAGGATGAGGAAAGGAAGAAAAGAGCACTCGACTGAGTAGTTGAAAACGGGAGGCAGGAGAGATTAGATAGACGCCCAGAAGAGAGATGCGGTTTGCAACCCGTGTCTCACGATACCAACTTTGAAGCCAATGACACTATATACGAATATACTCCAAGAAATCGCCGCGGAGCACTCTCTGAGCCTGGCCACTTCGTCTTGAGTCGGTCAAAATGAACGCTTCGTCCGTCGAGCCTGGGCACCACATCGGCTTATATTTGATCTCGCCTGATGCGCTGCCGTGTCGTGCAACGGACCTGCACTGACCCGTAGTTTCCCCAAAGTGTATCATTGACCTCTACAGGAACAACAGAAGTCATTGCATATACCATAGCCATGACGTTTGACCAATGATTCTTCTTGCGTGGCTTTATGTATGAATGGCGATCAAGCACCATGGCACAACGGGATCGGGCCTATTGGCTCCATCTCGAAAGTTACTATGGCCCGCGAAAGAGACTCGACCACACCACGTGCAATTCTCCTCTCCCACTACATATTTACGCCATAGTCCGGTAGCGCGGTCGTGTCAATCTCGTCAATGTGATAATCCCACTCGTCTCCTACAACTCCATGATTGTCCAAAGTCCCCCCAGCTAGGCGAACACCACCATCCACTGCCTGCCTATGTCTCCGTGTAACAACAGGCCGCCGCGTATCCTCACGTTGTTGGCCATCAGCAAATGGATCTCCTTGACCAGTAGAGAGTAGCGGGAGAGGATTTGACTGCCGGACGTTTCTGCGGGAGCTCGAAGATGGTGTCCGAGAGCGCGGACCCTGTATACGAGATCTGTTGATTGTGAAGGCAGACGGCGGCGCGCGGGGGTCTTGCATCAAGCCATCGATCGGGTGAAGTGGGGTGGTAGGGTACGAAGGAAGGTCGGGGAATGAGTGATCCGTATGATATGAAGGTGGGATCGTAGACGAGGATATCGACATGGTGTCCGCGTAGTCGGAGGGGGCAGGTGTAGCTGACACAGGACTTGCTCGCGGAGAGTGTATCCGCGACACAATACTAGGTGCATCGTCGTCATCAAACTGTCTGGATGCATCTACTGCTCGCTGTGGAACTCAAAGTACTCACCGTATGACTGAAGGAGATTGTTGTCCTTCAGAGGGAGGTTCGACAAGTTGCGCCGTATCAATGTCATTACGGTGTGAGGCGAGGACAAGGGAACTATCCGCAGGACCTGATGGAGTATCGGTGGTCGTATACACGGTGGTCATAGTTGAACGCCGCTCAGGAGAAATCCCATTGACAGCGCGAAAGTCTAGGGCTAGATCATCGCTGGTTGTGGGGTGTGATACTTGGTAGCGATTTGGGACCAGTGCTAGGTCGACTCTCAAAGGAGAGGAGGGAGGCGAAGTTGGTGGTTGACTGTTCTCGAGCACTCGTAGAGAGCCTGTCGGTACCTTCGATAGCAAGGGTGCCCCCGGAGAGGTGTCCGGAGTAGATAGCACTGACACCCTCCTCTCTGTAGTTGCGTACTGCATCTCACGTTTGTCAATACTGGCGTCTCCCGATCGCAGCTGAGAAATCATACACACCAGTGGAGGCTGGGATCCCTCATTGAGCCGCGATAGACGTCGAAACCTGTAAATGTCCCAGAACCATGCGGCCATGAACAGCAGCCATATGACCCCTTGAGATGAAGCAAGGTTAAAACAACAGATTAGATCGGATTGTGAGGTATACCCATTATCGGCACGAGAATCAACGTGACGGGGTCAAACACAGGCATTGCCATCAGTGCCTGCGCGAGGGAGCGGGAGGCGCAAGCTGTAAGGATTGAGAGTTAGGGGGGCGCACCTGCTGTGGCTGCAACGTACTTATACTGCAGTCTTGCCAACGGCTTGAGAGACAACGTGCGAGTGGAAGAACTGTCAATGCGGCTTCTATGATGATAAAGTATTTCGATGACGTCGGGCGGCGATGATATAACCACGCGAGTAATGTGCGTGTACGTTCGTTTGAGCTGGCTACATGAGTTATTCAAAGTCGAGAAACAGGACGATGCGTTTTAGATCGAGTACACACTGAGCCACGAGGTCATTTAGGCTGGCAAGAGCCAGAGGTAGAGAGCCGCATCCCGTACACTGACGGGGGCTGCGGGAACGGATTGCGCGATGAACCTTGCTTGAAAGTTCATCAGTACCGCAAAGAGTGAGCATGGCTGGATGCTCTTACCGCGGTTGATCCAGGATACAGCAATCACACAACAATACTTCCCTCTTGACATCTGATAGCTGCTTTGTACTAGAAGAATCCCCGGGTATACAGAGCTCGATAATGTTCAGGCTGTTGGATGTATAGGTAGTCAGCGATGCACTGCAGACTGCCAACAATGATCAGCTCACAAAGAATAGGTTGTCTAAACTCCAATCAAACTTGTAGTCAGGAACACGAGCATCGCATCAACCCTCCTGCCTTAGTCGTGTTTGGCAAACGACCTCAGAATGAAGAAGGGTCACGCCTAATGTATCAGCGAACTGTTGAAGTGCAAGACCGTATCAACTCACCGCAAGTCTTCTTGTCATCTCGCAAATAGGTGCCCACGGTGGAAACATCTTGCGGTGAACTCGGTAGATGAGTGTACACGCAACTCAGCATTGTGAACCATTAGATGAGTATAACTACAGCTATTACATGACCATACACACGCGTAACGCATGCTCTAAGCGGAGGAGCGAATAAGCCAATTTCCCATTGTTGCGAATCACCAAGTCCTCTCCCAGTCCCTAGCAGTCTCTAGCGGCGCTTCCCAACAACCTTGACGAAAGCGGCCTTGACAACGGCCGCGGCCTTCTCGCAGTCCTTCCGTGACAGCGCGGCAGTAACCGCCAGCCGCACGCTGGGCCGCACTTCGATCAGCTCCTGTCCGCGCAGACGCTTTGCGCGCGTGATCAGCACGCCCTGCGCGAGCGCCTCGTCGACGACCTCCTGCAGGAGCCTCTCCTCAAGCTCTACGTTGAACTGCGGTGGGTCGCGCGGCTTGACTAAAAGTGGGTTCGACCGCGACGACTTGCTGCTCGAGGAGGGAGTCGCCGTCATCGCGGAGGGTACCTGGAGAGTGGGCCAGCGGATCTGGAGGTGAATGACGGCGCTGGCGGGGTGCGAGGGGATGTGAATACAGTCGACACGGTCGAGAATCGCGCGGACTGCGCGGACGTTCTCTTGGAGCGTTGTGAGGATCGAGGGGCTGTTGCGAAGTACGTTAATGCCCTCGGAGGCAGCAACGGTGAGCAGGGCTGGCATTGAAGCGGAGAACACGAATGAGGTTCCGTTGATACGCTGAAACCTCCAGGTCAGTTTTCAGAATACCAGAACCAGCGATTGTAGTACCTGGTGATTCACGACAACGTGAGAACCTGCGCAGAAGCCACCGCAGGAAGAGAGACCCGTAGCCATGGAGCCGACAAGCATATCAACCTCGGACGCCTGCAAAGGAAACGAAGGGCGATAAGCACATAGTTTTCGAGAGTTATGTACGCAACGGTCATACCGGGACGTTGTAGAGCTCCGTTAAGCCACGACCAGTGCGACCAACACTGCCGAACGAAAGGGTCTCGTCCAAAATGAGGCGGTACTTGTACTTCTTCTTCAATTCAACCTATGGTCGCGTCGTGAGCATATGGCAAAAGATCAGACTCCGTGTATTGCACTTACAAGCTTAGGTAAGTCAGACATAGCACCGTCGTGATCGAAGATACCCTCCGTCACGATGAAGCGACGAGTAAGCGGGGACTTGCGTTTCTGCCTCTCCTTCTCTACACTCTCGAGGACGTGCTCGAGACTCTCCATATCGTTATGGTCATACCAGCGGATCGTGCAGCGGGAGATCTGGAGACCTTTCTGGATAGCGAAGTTTACGCCACGGTCGGCGACGATGATATCACCACGCTTGCAGAACGCCGGGATAACAGAGGAAATCGTTGCAAACGCCTGCGAGTAGATGATTGACGCCTCAGTGCCTAGGAAGTCGGCGATGTCCTTCTCCAATTGGATATGCACGTCTAGAACGCGGCACCATCAACACTCTGGACGTTTTGCTCTACATATCACTAAAACGCATCCGGCTTGAACTTGTACTGCGGCGACCGTGCACAGGAACATTTGCAATTCTGCCAGCACAGCACCGGTGGAGGAGTATGAGCGAAGAGGTAGTGAGACTCACCTTGGGTACCGTAGAATCCAGGGGGACCGCAGCTGCCCAGGCCAAACCGCTTCAACGTGTCAAGAGCAGCGACCTTGATTTCCTCGTTGCCGGCGAGCCCAGTGAAGTTATAGCTAGCCAGGTTGGTGACAATCTTTCCGGACGCTAGTTTAGGCTTGGGACCGTTGGGGCCGACAATGACAGGCACAGACGCGAGCTCGGCTTGCTCGTGGGCAGAGAGGGGCTGAGCCAGAGGCTCTGGGGTCCACTCATCCACAAGCTCATCGATTTCCTGAGAAAGACAGTTATAGGTATCGAAACGAAGAGGATAGCGGACGAATGCCACGCACCTTCTCGTCGAACTGAATGAAGTGCTTTGCGGACTGGTCACCACGCGTACGGGATTGCAGAAGGGTCCGGATAGCGAAGATGATCAGGATGGCTTCGAGCAGAGTGCGGCCAGGGTCGTTCTGGTGCGATGACTTGACATAGCGCGCGACGACAGCGGAACCGGGGATCTTGAAGAAATTGGTCTCTAAGGTAGTATACGACCTCGAGAGGAAGGTGAAAAGCAACTCGAGGCTTTGCGAGGAGTTGCTCATCGTGTCCGCGTCGTGATTCGTGGCCGGGGTCGTAGTCGTGGTCGGGGAGGAAGAGAGGCAGGTGTGAAGCGACCCAGTTTGCCGAGTTCACGCGAACCCGCAAGGCGCTTGTTCCAACACCGACCTCCTCAACGTCCGCGACGGCGAGCTGAGCCTCGTGCTCGCCGAAGCAGCACCCATGGCCTCGCCTTCCCACAGAAGCTCGACGTCCATGTCGACCACCAACCTTGTTCCACCTGGATCTGTTCCCCAGCAGCAACGGCGTCTGTCACTTCCGCCTCCTCCGTCCCCGCTCAACCTGGTGAGAACAGATACTATCTAGCCACAGTTGAGAGATTCATGACGTGCTGATTGCCGTATATGCCAGCCGGAACCAGTATACGGAAACAGGAGACCACCTTCGCCCTTGCGAAACGGGTTCGCTATCGATCCCCACACCGGCGAGGTCAGCGACGCCTCCTCCGCACATCAGTCCGAGGATTCGAACAACGATCGCCAGTGGGGTCTCCGTTCGACATCGCCCTCGCCATCAGTTGGCCAGTTCGCTGCGAATATTGCTCAGCGCGTGGGCTCTCTGATGAGCAACATGAGTTCACGATCGCCTGGACTTCCGACTGACGAGGAGCTCGAGGCGGAGGCGGAGAGGGAACGCGAGCGCAGCAGGCGAGAGGCGGAACGCATCCTTGCTAGGGAAGCAGAAGAGAGGGAGAGACGGACCGTGGAGGAGCGCGTCATGGCCATGCTGCAACAAGGCAATACCGACGAGTCCCTCCGCCCGCCACCTTCGCGATCGCAGACTATGCCTGCAACCCCTCCTTCCCCGTCATCGTCGCAGAAAGAGAGCAATTGGTGGACCGTGGCCAAACAGAAACTTACCCCGACTAAGGAACCTCTCACGCCGGCTCAGCAGATCATCCAAGAAACCAAACAGCGCGACAAAGAGATCGAGAAAGGGAAGAAGAAACAAGAACGGAAGAAGAGCAAGGATTGGCCAACTACTCCTGAAAGCAAGTTTGAAGACCCCGCTTTCGCCAAGCTCGGACTCTCTGCGTCTCCTGGTCGAGCTGTATCTGCAGTGCCGTCTTCCCCCTCTCCCATGCCTCGTGGTATTGTCAGTATTCCCCCAAGCCTCGCCCCTTCCCCCATGAGAGGCACTGAGTCGGAGGCCGAAGGCGCATCTCCATCTCGGGCACCTCAGCCGATATATGCGCAGTTCAACGCCCAGGGTGCGCTCGATGTTCCTGGTACTCTTCTAACGATTACCAAGCGTTTCGAGAAGCTCGAAAAGTGGACCGTGAGCCACGTCCGCGCCCTCGAAGAGCGCATGGATGATGTGGAGCGCTGGCTCGTCGAGAAGGAGCGCGAGAAGGAAGAGTCTCACACTGACGGCAACACGGGCATTGGAGATAGCGCTTTGAGCGACCTCAGGGAGGAAATGGCAGAGCTCCAGGGCCGCATCGGAGAACTAGGCCGCGAGATGGCGAAGATGGTCACTGCGCCAGGGAACCTCACCTCTGGTCCCTCGCGTAGTCCCGCGGCGCTTGGCAGAGCCCCGTCCACCAGCTCGTCTATCGCCATCCACTCGATTCCCAGAAACGTCACCAGCCCCCCTCGCGCAACCCCTCCCAGAGCGGCGGGGACGACCAGCCCGAACACTACCACCCCAGTGCCTTCCAACCGTTCCTCCCGCACTCGCCTCCCGTACCCAACAGGTGACTACGCCTCTCCCACCGACTCAGCCATATTTTCCCCGACAAATTCTCCTCCTGCCTCGCTCACCTCCGCGACCCGCTCGCGCCACATGTCCATCGCTGGCCTGCCCTCCCAAGAAGGTAGCGGGACGTTCTCAGCCAGCGTATCTCCCTCCGGGCTCCCTAACGGCAACGGCAAGCGCGTAGAGGACAGCGCGAGCCCCAACAACGCGCTCCCGACCCCCAATCCGCCTGCCTGGCGGCCATCCAGCGCGAGCCCCACGCCGCGGAAACGCTACACTGTCGCGCTAGGCCAGCAGATCATGCCGCGCGAGCGCAGCGACCGCGAAGAGGCCGCCGCCTCCGCCCACCCTCGCCCCACCACGCCGCAGTCGCGCGACGTCGGCACCGCGTACTTCTCCACGTCGCCCCTGTCCACGTCCTCCGCGCTCGACGACCCCCTTTCGAGCAGCCAGAGCGCGGACGAGTCCGACGGCGGCTTTGGGGACGAGACGATCGGCAAGTCCTCCGGGCGCCACGTGAGCGGCACGCTCGCCCCGCCCTCACACGCGGCCTCCCCGTCGTCCTCCCCGAACGGCGACGCCAAGGCGCGACGCGCGCGGCCGCAGTCGATGTACGCCCCGCTGGGCTCGCAGGCGATCTCCGCCCCGTCCCCCATCACCCCGCTGAACATCCGTCTGCGGTCGCGCTCGACGGACCGCTTCGGGCTCGGGCTGTCGGACGCGAGCAACGGGGCGCCCATCCCGCCCGTGACGCCGACGTCGGGCAAGTTCGTGGACCCGCTGGTCGCGAGGAGGCAGGCGAAGCTGGAGGCGCAGCTGAACGCGGGCCCGCCGCCGCCGAAGGCGCTTGTGGGGAAGAAGAAGGTGCCTGTGGGCGAGCTCGTCGCGTTCTTCGACCAGGAGAAGGCGTGATGCATCCCTCGCACGGCGCCGGCCCTGATCGGACGGCGTGCTCTTGAAATCGTGGGCTTCATCCCACATGGACAAGGTATGATGCTAAGACGAATCGTGAGCGAAGAATGCTTGATTGTGCTATCCTGCGGAGACGACGCGCGCGAAGTCTTGTGGCCGTTTTGGGGGTGAGATATACGCTGTTGTTCCTTGTGTATTTGCTATGATCTAGGTCTCTCTGACATGCTCAAGTTACCCATTTGCTTCATTGAATGTGTTCATGCATCTCTCTTGATCTCGCTGACTGCTTTGATGTCACGACCCCAGTACGACATTTAATGATTTATGCTATTCCAACTTATTCCTTGATTCAGAGGACAGCGGAAGTTTTGCCGTGGTGTTGAGAGCTATTGCGGTCTCCTGAAAACGGAAGGTGGCGATGTGGTGCATTACTGATTGGGCCTAACACTACATGAAGATGAAGAAAGACTAGTTATCCACAACTGTAATGTATGCAACTGAAGGAAAGGTCTACGTCTGAAAGCTCAGCGAGAGACGTCTAACGCGACTAATACAACCACTCACAGACGTCCAAGTTCTAGGCGGAGCTCTCGGAGCTCTGACGCGCATCGAGGATCTCCATCACATCTAACACCATCCGCCACGCGATATTCAACGCCTCCCATGCCTTGTCGTCGACCATCCCGAGCGCACACATGTTCTGGTAAGTCCCGAACACGTTCTTCGCAAGCCGTAAGACGGTAGGCATGTCCTTGTATTCCGCCGCGATGTTGTGGACCATCGTCCAGTAACACTCGTCGCCCACCTTCCCGTCCTCGGGCATGGGCTTCGAGTTCGCCGCGCACGGCAGCAAGTGCGCGATGAACACACACTTGAGGTGCGTGTACACGAACATCATGAGCACGAAGAACTTGGGCGGGTACGGCAGCGGGACCTGCACTATCGGCAAGCGCAGGCACCACGCCGGCTGCGTCGTGTCCGTCGCCCGCCGGAAGCTCTTCAAGGGCCTGGTCTCTGCGGGGGGCATCGGGGGCAGGCGCGAGCAGTGTGCGGCCCAGATCGCGGAGTGCGTGGGGTAGAGCAGGACCGGTCGCCGGCACCTGAAGCCAGTCCTCACTTGGCGCCAGACGGGGTCTCTGACCAGCCAGCCCGGCATTCGGAGATACACACCAAAGACGTGGGTGGCACTGGACACGAGCCCGAGGTCCTTCATGAGGACGTTGTACATCCCCAGGCCGTTGAGCGCAGGCTTCGGCGGGTCCACGTACAGCTTCTGGTAGAGCCCTAAAGGCCTGTGGGTTGTGCACGGTGAATCGGGTGCGGCGCGACGACGCGGACGACAAGCTCACTTGTATCCCATGAAGTACCAGCCATCCCTGACGTCTGCGGGGGGGACCCCTGCGTAGCCCGGCTGCGCGATGGCGATCCGCGCGGGGTCGATCTTGGGCATCTCAGGCTTTACGAATGACTTCGGGAGACTCCGCCAGCGCTTGGGGTGTACCAAAGGCGTTGGAGGGAGCGGCTCAATAGGCTTCTGATGGGGATAGGGATGCAGAGAGAGCGCATCCTCGCCCATGTGCGAGCCCAGTCGGGAAAGGACGGCTGTAGGGACGGCCTTACGCGCGCACCGCTTCGCGGATTGGAAGATGATACGAGGCAGCCAGGTCCTGTCGACCTTCCCAGGCGCTTCATGGGAACGACGCTTCCAGATGCTAGGATGGTACCTGACCATTCTGGGGACGGCTGAGAGGCGCAGGGAGCGAGCCTGGGGCAAGAATGGGTGTCGCAAGAGCTGCGAGGGCGAGGGGGTGTAGAGACGGCCACAGGAGGCTGGTCCAGGATTTATACCAAACGGAGAGCATGGCGAGGGACTTATGAGTGGATTGTTGGGCTGAGGTTTGGAGGGGCGGATAAAGCAAGACCAAGACGAGTTTCTAGCGCAGGCGGATTGCAAGATGCCTTTCTCAGCAACTGTCCTCCTCCGGCCAAAGGCGGGCCTACCGCAACAAACACGCCCAAACAGTCGCCCACACCCATGCCCTGCCCGAATCGCTCCTTTGACCGCCGGCCCAGAAAACAACGCAAGACCTTTGTGCTGCAAACCCCTCCACTGTTTTCAAGCCCAGCGGCTCCGCGCGATGGCACAGAGAAGGTTGCCATGGGCATAAGCCAGGGACGCGTCGATGTTCATTGATGGTGAGCCGATAACTCACTTTCCGACGTTCTTCTGCATCGGTCGAATAATAGCGGACAGCCTTGGACTTGCATAGCGGACGATCATCTGTGGGAACTTGGATTGGAACAACTCCAAAGTGCTGCATGATCTCCGCATGGTGAGCGGCACTGAGTGCACGGCAGGAACATCATACACCATCTTCAGTCATGTGTGGCGAGAGGCGACGTCACGCACTATCTAGGGAGTGCGCGAGATCGTCCCTTGCCGCCCCATGTTTGATTTGAAAAGTCGAAGAGGACATCGGATAACCCAGCAGAGAGCTTCGATACGAGAAGGGCGGCTTGAAACGAGCCCCCTTCCCCACTGGGAACGTATGATCTCTCTCTCACCTTGGCTGTCATGATCTGACTCACAGGCGTTCTGGAACTTACCTTCCGTTTCCCTGTACAAAGGAGGTGCCATGGAGATGTGCCACCGGAGCACTTCGCCGGCGAAATGCATGGCTGAGGTTATCGTGTCGGCTTGCAATGATATACCGTTGGAGTGGTCTGAGTCCAAGGGCGAGACTGCGAGACTGTGAGTGCGTCGAGAGTCCTCATCACAGTCTTACCCAGTGCGGGGATGTGGCGAATGCAACATGCAAGCAGATGAACTATGGGGGCTCCCGAAAGGCGCGGGCCTGAACTAGTAGTCTTGCGTTGAGCCACTGCGATATGCGAGGTCGGCGCTAATCGACGCTCTAGACCCAGGTCAAAGCGCAGAGAGGCGGTAGTTCCCAGACCGAATGAATGCTATGTTCTCATTTGTCCTCCTTACAGGTTTCTATGCTCGTATAGAACAAAGACACGCTCTATGCGTGTGGGACAGCGTCGGCGTAGTAGGAAGCAGTCTGCTTTCTGCATCTAAGACAGAGACGAGGAGTGTGCTGCGTCTCGAATTTGTACACCTAATTGATCAGACATCCTCACCGTTGAGTTCAGCGATATCGCAGTTCTCCGAATATGAAACACTCCGATCATTCGCGTACGCACGATGACATGACATCCCTAATCGTCCCCATGTCCAACAAGCACAGAGCTCCTACTCATAGTCCCTAGCAAAGCCAATCCCCTCGCTCGACTAACCCCGCAACTTAGTTGCAGTTGGCGACAACACCCTCTCCAGCGGCCCCCGCGACCTTCAACTCCGAAGTAGCCTTCTGCAGCAAGGAACTGACGGTCGCGTCGGTTCTATTCATAAGTACCAAAGGGTGCCACGCTACCGTCAGTGCATCCGTATACAATATCCTGGCATAGGCGCAGGCGACGCAGCACAACAACCAAGACCGCAGATACTCACGACGTAAGGCCGGAGAGGGTGCTGTTCGCCGAGAGCAGCGCAGACTTGACCTGGTCGCGCGCCGACGCGGGCGCGGTCTGTCCGGTGAACAGCGCCTTGGCGATGGTCCCGATCGCCTGCTGCGCGTCAGTGACGTCGCTCTGGACGCTCTGGACGCCCGCAGCGGTGGCGGGGTCGCTGTGATGAGTAGAGCACGCGCGTCGACGTCAGTCCTCGGCTGGGATGGGTGGCGGATGACGGCTCACCTGGAGGCCGAGCTCGCGAGTTCCGAGAGGGTGCCCTGCATTGTGGCGAGAGCGCCGACGATGGTGAGGCGGTCGGCGTTGCACTGCAGGTCGCCGATCTGGCGGGCCGAGAGCTCCTTCACCGGCGCTGAGGGCAAAACGTCAAGAGGGATGAGCGTGGTGTGGGGGGTCGTTGTTGGACAGCTCACCTGCATGGACCAAGGAGCTCGCGAAGAGACCGAGGAAGGCGAAGAGGAAGACGATGGCGCGGGACATCATGGTGGAAAGTGCTGAACTTGAGCTATGTATAATGACAAAAGAGAAGGATTCAGGAGGACTACGGCTGCACAGCAACGATGAAGGGGACTAGTGTTTCGCAGCACCGGGCTGGAGAAGAAGGCGAGAGACGAATGTAGATGGAGGGATGGGGTTTTCCGGCCTGCAACGCCTGCTCTCTTATACCTAGCAGTCTCGAGAGACGTCTACCAAGGAATTTGGCTCCAAATACTGTCGTCGACGGACAGACATAGCGTTTCCATCGGAACATGCCTTCCAGACATGAGGAAGCCTGCGGGAATGGAACCACGGTAAGTATAACGCAGTAGAGGATCAAGAATATTGGACAAACCGTGGCTCTCTTTCCTACGGGCACAGGTTCATGGACGTCCCCGGTGGCATCGAAGTAGAGGAATAGTCTGGGGACGTCACGGCCCGACAGATCCATGAACCCCGCAAGGTTTGACAGCTGCCGTACTATCACGGTTACCGTCAGGGAGCTGGAACACGAAGGGCCCATGCCTCCGCTAGTCTATGTGACCTAGGTCGACTGATAGCTCTGGATTCAGTTTCATACATACCCGGACAGTCCCATAAATTGCATACCCGTGGTTCATATCGGATACTAGCTGCCAGTGGGGGACTCGGCGAACGCACGCCACGGGAACGAGACAGAAGTTACCAAGTTCCGATGTCCGGCTTTCGTGTATGCCAGCGTTACAGCAACGTTCACGTTGCCAAGCCTGAGGGTTAGTCTGAAGGCTGCACCAGGAATGGAGTCGTGGACGTGGCTACTCCGAGTCCGTAGAGTTTGCCAGCTAGCATCTGCATTCCAACGGTTAGATGACCTATGCTCATGGTCATAGAAGTGATGAGCTCACAAACGTATTGCATCATGACCTTGTTCAAGTTATGGCATGCCAAAGTACAAGCATCGATCGGCCGTTGAGAGCAGAGATTGACTACTTATCTCGTCAGAGTCTCACGGTCCTCGAATGCGGTGCTTCGGCGACACCGAGAGGTATGCCTATATATGGAAGGAACCTATTGCGACGCCATCAAAGCTGCGCCTCGCATTTCGATTGGAGAATTGCTCCCATCCTGGTTGTCTGTTGCTCTCCGATTTCTGAGGCTGTCCGAAATTTCGGGGATGTCGGTGGAGAAGCCTTTCACGGTTGAATTGAATAGTCCATCTGCCGTCTGTCTCGCGAAGACGAAGCAGAGCGTGAGCGAACGCCGGAGTCTACCAATCTATCATGTCTGAGCGCTGCTATAGCTCATATGAGACCGGCCCCGTGCTCTCGTATGAATGGGAGAAGCAATGTCGTATTGTCAGTTTCTTATCAGGGCGTCGCTAGCCTTCTCACGTCGATCACCATGCCATCCTCCGACCTTGGCAGAAATGATCTCGTGCAGGGGGAGACTCAGCGGCATCTTGTCAAGCTCCTTGCTACCGCATTCTTCGAGCTGAGGGGCGATTTCCTATAGCGAGGTAGCCTGAATTCCGAGCCCGTACGCAGCCTCTATCGCTAGCGCCGAAAGACGTGCTTTATGCTCTGAAATGATTCGCAAGTCGAGACCAAGGGCGCGGGAGCAGACTATGTATGTTGAAGATAACAATCAGAGCGCTCAGAGTGTTTGAAGGATTTTGGTATATTCCTCGATAGTCGTAGAGAACCCAAGCGCATCAGGAGATTATTATGGGCCACACGCCTCCAGGGCGCGGGAAGTTTTCGTTCACCTAGCCCGGAACCCCCTCTACTGCTTCTTCACCGGCACGAAAAACTTCAGCCCCCCATCCCGACCACCAACGACGCGCACCTGCTCGATCGTGTCCACGACGAAGTGCGTGCCGCAGTCCTCGATCTGCGACCGCTCGTGGCTCTTGCACACGGCGATGAACGTCGCCCCAGAAGCGACCCCAGCGCGGATGCCGGACGGCGAGTCGTCGAAGACGACACACGCGCCGTGTCGCACCCGAGCTCCTGCGCAGCGAGGAGGAACGGGTCGGGCGCGGGCTTCCCGGCCTTGAGACGCTTGTCGTCCGCGGTGACGGTCACCTTGGGCGGGGTGATGCCGACGCGCGTCATGCAGCCGTACGCCGCGGCGAAGGTGAGGGGCGGTGTGTCAACAGCGTTTCGCGGATGGAACATTGCGATGGGGCGGGAGGGCTTACCGTTGGTCTTTGCGCCCGAGGTGGCAATGGCGTATCGACCCTCAGGCCTCAGGGATCGTGTCCATGAGCGTCTTCACGCCGGGGAGGATACGCGCCGAGCGGTCAACGGCGGCGGTCTCGACCTGCCACGCCTCGAATATGTGCTTCCGCTAGAGCCCCCATCCTCCAATCGATCATGGGCTCCGGGATCCCCGTGATCTCCTCATCCTCGTACGTCGCGCCCTCAGCCGTGATGAGCGCAAGGCGGTTGGTGACGCAACGGACAAGGGACGGGAGGTCGGTGTAGCCCGCAGGGGAGGGCGAGCACGAACGCGGCGACGCGACCCTGGAGCCCGACGAGCTGGTGCCCGAAGACGAGGACGAGGACGCGAGGGAAGGGGTCGCGGCTCTAGAAAAAAGTGGTGAAACCTCGCGGGAGCCGGGTCCGTGCTTGGTGAACGCTTCCGCGAAGAAGAGGATCGACTCCTCGAACGCCTGGACCTTGGCGTCCATCTCGTGCACCTTGATGTGCGACTTGAACTGGGCGAGGTTGTCCACGGCGCGCTTGCCGTGGGTGGCAGCGATGACGTAGACCGGGTCCTGCCCGAGGTTGTTGGCAACCTTGCCCCATGCAGCCTCTACGGCGGCGATGGAGTCGGTGAGGGTCCCGTCCTATGGCAAAGGTGAGTAAGTACAAATCCATGAGGAGCAGAAAGGAAGGAAGATACCATACAAAGAGAACGGCGTCGGCGAAGAAGGTGGTCTGCTTGTTGTAAGACAATTGTATATGTGTGATGCTTGGAGATATGATGAGATGTGAATGTTTGGTGAGGACTTCGCCACGAAAACGCGTCCCTTAATACCTGTAGGAGGGGGGACGGCGTATATCGGACTTGAAAAACGTTCGCGAAACGTCTGATCAATACTACTGTGCGTCTTAGATCCAATGTACGGTCACGGTTGTATGGGCTTCACGCTATGAGCTGCGATCCAACTGTCCAGAGCCGGCCGTGTAGAAGGTGTGCGGGAAGGCCACTCTGCCCGTGGATGTTCTACAACTTCAGAACCAGCCGTCATGCTTGACATTAAGTCGGTAGGGAGGGTCGACATCTGCAGAAGGGTTCGGTAATAGGTAGCAGGAGTTGCCGAGTTCTAGCCCAAAATGGCACCAAGGAGGTCTCTTGGGATAGCAAGCGAAGTGGGAGGTAGAGGTTATGGCCGTGTCCATGTAGTCCAGCATGACTTGAGATTGTCCCGCGGCCCCGGCAGATCTCACTCCATGCGCACGCAAGACGGGGCACGATCCGAGCTGTTGAGCGATTTCGTCGCGCATAGAGTCATCATGGCGGTACGAGATGCCGACAGACGTAAGATGAGAGAACCAAGCTGTGAGCCCTACATAGACGTCGACGACGGAGTGGAAGGACAACGACCTCGAGTACCAACGATACAGAGATCATCTACAGCGTAGCAGAGGCTGGTGAAGGTGGAAATTCGTGGTCCGGCACAAACCCCTCGCCGACGGTCTTGGTCGAGACTGCGTACGGGCTCCCGAGCTGACGTCCAAAAGGAGTCGAGTCGGACGGGGACGCCGGTGTCAAGAATTGACAGCTAGCACGTGATACGGCGCTAGTAATACAGGCTGCGTACAGTCCACGAAAGCAGGCCAAGTACGGGCCTCGCTCCACTAAATGGCCACTCAGTTCAGAGCGTGCGTAGGCAAGGAGCCTACTTACTTACAGACGGGATACACTTTGTGAGTTGCAACCGCTACATGTGACCGTGCTGACGTGCCGTGCGCACCTCGAGCATCGCCTTGGCTGATACTAGGTGCGTACGCAACCATCGTTAAGGCGAGTGCGCAAGTGGCGACTTCTCCAACGGGCAGCACGAGGTTGAAATCCATCAGTGGAATATCTCTCTCGCTTAATGAGGCCAACTGAGGTGATCCTCATGGATTATCAAGTCCAGCGCAGCACCTACCGCGAGGGAGTTGCTGAGATCGGCTGTACCGTTGGCTGTCGATTCTGATCTTGTGCTGCCACCAGCGCGAGGGTCTCCATGACGAATGTGGTCAGAATTGCTCATCTTGCCTGCGCATCCACTGAGCCATCCAAAGTACTTTTAAGGGATATGGAACATGACTTTAATCCTCGTCCCTCCCCGACTTCGTTACGCATCATCTCCTTCTCCTTCATTCGCGGCCTGGTGCTGTCCTCCTTGTGTTCTGTCTCTCCTTGCAGTGCAAGTCCTTGTCACGTCCAACTCCTCACGACTTCCCCTTCTACCATTCAATACGCCTACTTGTCAAGATGATGTCTCGCGTCGTTGTTCTCCTCTTCGCCTTCCTCTCGCTCTTCGCGAGCTCGCAGATTTACGCTGGTAAGCCATTCGAATGACAGGCTTGGTGCCGAGTGAAACAAAGGCTCACCCAACATCTCTCGTCCTTCCCAGCCCCCACCCGCGAGATCGTCGCGCGCCAAGTCGGTGATCTGACCTGCAACTTCGACCGCCTGAGCATCGTCGCGGGCCTCGCAACCCTTCAAGGCACCCTCAAGAAGCTCTCCGGCCAGGTCACCAAGTGCGTCTCGCCTCGCCAGCCGTACCCGCCCACACTGATATTGATTACATCCATATCCAACAGCGACACCACCGCTGCCGCTGGTCTCCAGACGGTCACCGACGCGGTGTCGGGCGCAGAAGGCGCCATCGGCGTCATCGCCAAGGCGCTCCTGACCGGGCAGGCCGCGCCTGCGGATGCGCGGACGCAAGTGCAGGCCAACCTGACCGCCGCGCAGACTGCGCTCGCTGCGATAAACTCGTGCGTTTCCTCGCTCTCGGGCGTGTCTGGGAGGACTGCCGCGCTAATCCGCATCTGATCTGCAGGACGGACTCTACGATTTCGGCTAACCTCGACAAGGCCACGACCCAGCTCGCGAACGCGGCGCTTGCGGGGCAGGGTGTTGTCGCGAACTGCAAGTAAGCTTGAGCTGGGCCGAGGAGAGGGTTCGCAGTTGTCGGTTGGCTTTGGGCGGAGTGGACGTGTTTCGCCACGGGACTCGTGCCGACGGAACACTTGTGGACTTTCAATTCTTACCAGTGTATTACCCTTCGTGGCAATAGGAAGTGGTATCCGCATCCTTGACTGTGCGACTGTGTTTCGGTCTCCGTCGTCGCTTGTGTCCACCCCCAAGGCCCGAGGAATTGAGGTCGTATGACTGGGATTATCAGGGATTATGCTCGTGAGCCTAGCCGCGATTGCGAGATTTTGAGTCTTCTACACATCGTCCGCCTTGCCACTCCATTGATTCGCCTTGTCTTGCCCTTTCTCGATCTCCACCATCGCCTCTCGAGACCAGGCACATCAGAGTCGCCCAGTATGTGAACGCTAGTATGCAGTAGAGCAGCTCCACTTATTACCGTGGCAATCAACCCAGTGGACGGTGCTACATCGGAAGAATCCTTTGACCAGCAGGCTTGCTGTCTGTGCAGGCGCGAGGGAGGGAAGCTACAAGCTTTCCGGAAACTGCGGCGTGGGAGGTTAAGGAGCTGCGTATCACGAGCAGAAGCGGGCACAAGGCTATGTGGTAAGGGGGCTCTCGAGTCGGCCCGGGCTCGTTGTTCTAGGGGTCCGTCTCCAACACGAAGCTGATGCAATGCTTTCAGCAAGTCGCTTCTGCTCCTCTCCGTGCAGCAAAGGGCGGAGTTTGTAATGTTTACGGGTGTTGCCTGATTCACACAAGTCCAAAGTACACTGAACCAATCTCTAGATTGAGAGGGCGTATACTATGGTGGACGTGGTGAAAGGCTGAGAAGCCTTCGCCACGTCGCGCGGATCCAGATGGATCAGCGCCGATCACCATGACGATCCAGATGTAGATACAAGATGTAGATTAACTACGTAGATAAGATAAGATAATGAACGATCCGTTACAGAGTTACTAGCCGATCATGCTCAACAGAGGGATCATTTGTGCATTGCTCTCGTGTGGTACATGCACCGCGTGAAGCGCCAGATTACGGTGGCAGGGAACATGCAGGGAATTTGCGTATTCCACGCATATTACCCACGGATTCCCCAGTAAATTCCCCCTTGATGGGAATCTGCTGGGAACATGCACATCCTCTCCAGATTCCCTCAACATCCCCAACCGCTGCTGCAGATTTCAATTGCAAGGGGGACTTGCCTGCCCAAAATCACTTATCCGACCGCGATGACGTCGTCGCATGGTCCGATATCGACCTGCCATTGTATCTATTCACATCTTGACTTCGTACTTCTTGCATCCCCTCTGTATGCCTATCTCCCCCTTAAGTGGTACGTACTGACCATTGACTCTCGGATGACAGCTGATGTGTCAATATGCAGTTGTTCTCTCATACGGGCATATGTTGATTAGGGCAATAGTACGTCTCTAGTGTTGCGTGTGAAGTAGTATAAGTCTGATGACATCTAGCAGGTTGTCCCACATTCATCGATCATCATCGATCAAGACTGTGAGTATCCAGATTCAACATTACAGTGCACTGCTAATCCTGTTCAAGCAGAACTCGATTACCGACATGGTGAGTGCATATATGCACATATCTTCAGTATTGCGCGTGCCATCTCAGCTGTGTCATGTCCAATTGTAAGTAGGTGTCACTGCGCTGGCGGCTATGGGTACGAGTTGATTGGGTTAGGGTTGATTGGGCCGGTCTGTATGATATATAGAGAAGTCTGGACGTAGCGTAGAAGAGTTGCCGTTTGAATATATTCATTTCGATCTAATTCGTTCTGGCTGCCAATATCGGGAGGAATACTAGGTGCCAAGCCGGGCACCAAGAATGGATATGAATAATAAGCTACAAAGTCGTATATCCTATTTGATCCCATGTTACACAGGGTACGGAATGTCTAA
>NW_006766951.1:41778-77824 GCF_000275845.1 Dichomitus squalens LYAD-421 SS1 | reverse complement strand
AGATCTTCAGTCAGTAAGGAAAGACTATATTGCAGCAACGAACTGTACCTAGAGTCGAAGCAAGACTACAAAGGTTAAGTAAGTAACTACAAGTTAGAGGTAAAGGTAACGAAGTACTCACTCTTCAGTCAGTAAGGAAAGACTGAAGAGGGAGGACACAATCTGAAGTCCTTATATACTACAGAGAAGTGTCCATGACTAATCGAAGAGTGGTTAGTCACATGTACCATAGTGCGATGAATAATACGATGGTGAAAGAATTGCGACGTATCGCACCATAGGATGAGTAAGAGATGAGTAAGGCATAGACCTGTCTAGACCGTTCTGGAGTAGTACGGATTGTCCTAGACAGTACCAGAAGAGTCCGGAAGCATAGCTATAGTACATGAGCAGAGAGTCCCAAATATGGTAACATACTACATAAGCGACTACAGCTAAGCACTAGGAGACGCATAGCCTCGTGTAGTCCGGACCGGATAAGTCCAAGTTCAACAGATCCCATGTTACACAGGGTGCGGAATGTCTAAGTAATATGTGGGGAACTGTCACAGCCAACGCGCTGTGCCACCAGATAAACAAAGACAAAGCTTACTGGTGAAGGGGTTGGTGCTGGGAGCGAAGCAACCACAAGTGACACAGCAAGATATGATGCAAAGATGTGAATTCCCTAGACTAGAAGGGGCAGTAGAAGGTAGGGCTGCTAGCTACCTACAGAGGAGATGGGGAATCGACGAGAAGATCAAGTCTGAGGTTCCCTGCCTCAGACTCCCTACTATTTATACAAATGCAATGGTGCACAGACCAGGTACCTATTTGTCCCTGCTTGGTCAGAGTCTGCTGACTCATGTCCTGCCTCCTGACCTGTCACATGATGTCCTCATGACTGATACCTGAGTCATGCTAAGTCCGGGCTCCTTCCGATGAGTAAGCACCCCTGCTGACGCGTGAGTCACCTGCCAGTGAGTGAGGATGGGCGCTCCCGGACCCCACAAGGTCCTGGGTTCGATCCTGGCTCCTCCACTTTCCGATACGAGTTGCTCGTGGTAAAGGTGGGCCTCTGTCCTGGTTCACATGACCCCTAGGTCACGTGGCATGAGAAAACTGTGATAGGAACATGGTCGGAATGTGAGCGGAAGGCAGTTAATACCACGACATCCTCTAAACCTGCGGAATGTAGTGGGAACAAGCTGGGAATGTGGCGGTAATGTGCTCATCCTCTCTGTGTTCCCCAACCTCCATAATCTGGCGCTTCACGCGGTGATGCTTCATTGCGGTTGGTGTCTCGCGCACTTGGGGAAGTACGAGGAAATGGAAGCCCTTAGGGCCTGTTCGGCAAAGAGTTGGAGTTAGAGTTACCGGCATTTCATGCCCAAATATAGTAATAATATCTCGGTTTTCAATCTCGAGAAAACTCAAGTTACTCGGGCGAGTGCATGCGTTCGGATGCCTCCCACTAACTCCGGGCGGTTGTTATCAGCTCAGGTCATAAATTATCTCGCTTGATTCTCTCTCTATAGAGTATTGGGATGGCTACCATGACCGGCGTAGATTGTGATCAGACATCCGAGACCATCCTACTTGAGGGATTAGGGCAGGCTACTACCAAGGCCCGCCCAGTCAAAACAATGACAGTTACTGCTATAATAGCCTGTCTTCGGCGCTCTATTTGAGCCTGATGGATAGCTTGGTGAATTTAGACAGCTGCTCTTGTGTGGACCATGGTGAAGCAGGGATGAAGCAGAGCCCATCTGATAAGCCATAGCTATTGGTATACTAGATACATGTAAGGTTGGCCCAACGAAGATTCGACCCCATCACGTGATTATCACATGAGCTTGCGAGGTCCCTCGCTGCTTTCCCCTCCCTCTGCATTGAGGAAAAAACTTGGATAGGCGGCATGTATGGTACCACAGAGCCTATAGCTCAATTTTATACGAGCCGATACCCCGAAATCGCAGTGGAGGGGCGGGACACGGACAGTGTGACAGGCGTGACGGGAGGTGTCGAATCTTCGTTGGGCCAACCTTACGAGTTCAGGGCGCTTGTCTCCTCCGGACTTCACGGGTACTCCGCCCCTGTAACTCTAACTCGCGCAGAAATCCTCGGAAATGCCGCCACGTGACAAAATGCCGGTGACTCGTAACTCCAACTCTTTGCCGAACAGGCCCTTAGGCATCTTAGGGAGGCTATGGGCATTCGAATGAAGCGATTAGGAAGCCCGCACCGGGTTTTACGGCACACAATGGGCTCGCCAACGGAGTATGACTCCCGCCGCAATAGTATTTGAACAATAAGGAGATCACTGATCGTATAATCATATTGTCCATTTAAACATCGTCCAGCGAATTTCAACTCATGTCTCAAACCCTGAAGGAGACGCGCGACGCGAGCTCTCCCTCCGGTTACTTGCAGTTGTTGACAACGCCGTTCGCTGCGTTCACCGAGTTGGTGAACTCGGTCAGCGCCATGTCCAGCAACGCGGAGGTGCTGTTGTCCGTGCTACGGTCCAAGATAATCATTGTTAGTCACTTCACTTCGTACGGTACGAAGCAGGGACCCACGAGGAAAGATCGCCCAACGCGCCCTGAATGACGGTGAGATTGCCTCCAACTTGGTCCCGCAAGTCCGGGTCAGCGACCTCGCCATTGATGAGCGCAATGACAATCTGCTTGATGGCAGCACCCGCGCCCTGGGTGCCCGACTGCAAAGCCATGACGTCGGCATCGACCGTGTTGTTCCTGTTGTCAATTGAGTATCAGTCTTCAGCTCCTGACAAGGGTGGACGTGACTGCATACGCGGCAACAAGGTTCGTGTTGTTCCCAAGAGTGTTGACAACGCCGGAGAGTGTGGCGACGTGGAAGATGATCTCGGCACGGTCGATGTTGCACTCGAGGTTGCCTAGCTGGCGACGGGCGGGTGCTGCAGAGCACAAACGAATATGAGACACTGCTGTGGTATGCAAGGATGAATGCTGCGTTCACCTGCATGGGCAAGTCCAGAGGCAACGAGAGAAACATAGGTCAAGAACGTAGCGGTGGCGAAGAAGCGGGCCATTGCGACAGATAAGAACTGTGAAGAGTAGCAAGTGAAGGTGAAGAAGCACTGGAATTAAAGTAGGCTTTTCGACGCCGGGTCGATGGTATGTAGAACTTGAAAGTGGGGTGAGGATGGTCTTCCTGCCAACTGGCCCAAGGGATTATATACTCCCCTTCATGATCTGTGAGTGCTGCGAAATCTGGCATGCCAATCCACTACACGAGCGTGGTATCTTGCCACAAGCACCGTGTGTTGCGCTGAACTTCAATCCTGTCCTGCGACCAGTTCCTTTCGTGGCAGCGCAGAACGGTTGCAGCTGATGGGCGCGTCACATTGGTGTCGGTCCGTACCGCCATCAAGCGCTGCAAGGTCACTGCGGCCCGCGCAAAGGACTGCGCCTCATACGCGGAGGTTCGCGCAGCGACACTTTCGAATTGGATGATCATCCAAAGCGCATCTTTTGACAGACAAGACGGAAGACACCGCGACGTACAGCATGACCTGAATCGCCACCTGCTCAGTACCTCCCGTGGAACTCAAAACACAAAAGCGGAACTCAAGACGAGCATGATCCATGAGTTCGGATGTGCAATTGCATGCGTGACATTCTGCAACTCGTGACACTCTCGAGTAGAAAGAGATCGCTAGCAACGTGTGGTAATCAGCGGTCGACCATCGTTGACAGGATACTCCGAAACACAGCCGGAATGTCTGCCGTGTTGGAAACCCGATAACCTCGTCCAGGCAGGTTCTTCGGTATCCTGGAGGATAGTGATACGGCTTGAGCGCAATTCATTTCCATATTGAGAGAGGCCTCACCATGCAGCTTCGGCACCTTCGCCAATGCAGATCAGCGCCGTATGTACTTTGGGATTGCGATTCATGACGCGCTGAATTTCCTCGGCGGTAATGTTGTATCGGGCGAAATTAGCGTCTGTCAGAGCGATGACGAAGTATTCATCTGTGGTGATATCTTCAGCTTCCGAGACGATCAGCTTCTAGAGTGGAAGCCAGACATACCTCCATCAAACTTGGCGACTTCCGCGACTGCTTTGTCGATCGCTTCCACTAAGGCAGTGTGAGCGTCCAATTGGGCGCCGCAATTTAGACGACATACGTGTGTAGTCTCCGGCAAAGGTATACTGGGTGATCATTTCCATCTTGTCTACGACTTTCCACCTATCCCTCAATTCTAGCGGCTTGTCCGCCTCGACCAAGGGCATCTCGGCGGAATCACCGGACTAAGGAGAATAGTCAGCATATGATACAGCATCCTGGACTTCGCCTTACGTGGCCGTAAATCTAAAGAATTAAGCGTTAGCTGAGGGGGTAATGTAGATGTCAATCGTTGACTGACATCCCACACGTATTTCTCCTTTCGCGTGAGCCTATCAAAGGTCTCCATCAACATCACGGCTGCAAAAAGTCAGTTACATACTACGTTTGACATCCGACGAATTTCAATGTACCTGTTTCCATGCTGCGTTTGAGACGACCATCGGCTTGGAAGCGGTACCTGTCCCGTACAATCAGCACTCTTCCTTGCTGGCCCAGCAGTTTCCTCACATAGACGCGCTAACATCGAATAAGAAGCGGATCCGCTTCGGCCTGAGGAATATCAATATCAATAGAGGAATTGCAAACAGCAGTGTTGTGACTTACTTCAACTGCGGGCGACCTAATTCGGGCTTCGCCATACCGCGCCGCTTGTACACAGTCGCTTCGCCTGTTAAGCCTTCGGTCAGACGACTGTCGTCGAGCTCCCCGTCCGTCTGCCGCTTCACCCAAACGCGTTCCTCTTCACGCGCAGCGAGATCTACGTCGACGCCAGCAGTCAGCGAAACAGCAATTGCGTATAGCACAAGAACTAACTTTCAAGTAGGTCATGCAACTGGGTGATGTGACCTTCGACGGCAGCGAGTAAAGAGCCGTAGAGTTTTGCCTCCCCAGAGCTCATGTTGAGCTCCTCAAGGCGTCTCGCTAGCTCTTGACGAGCCATTTCACGCGCTTGCTCCTTGACATGATCGGGAACGTCGTTCTTGAGAGCATCGGAGACCTGAGGCTCAGTTAGTTCTACATCTCCGCAGTTCGCTATCTCCAACCCTTGCCTGGTTTATATCGTGGCCTTTGAATAGGCGCATATATCCTCCTCGACCCCCCAGACCTGCCGTGTCGCGCCCACCAGTCTATGTTGTATCAGCAACAGCGAGTACTTGATGTCAAGCAATGACTAACTCCTCCGGCCCAGGTGTTACCACCGGTGTGCGCTTCATTATCAGGGTCTTCTTTGCCGAACTTTGGCTCCTTAAGGCTAGTATCGCCCTTCGGCTCAAACTTCAAGTCAAGGACCTTCTTCTCGGTCACCTCCCTCGCCGCGTTGATACCGAGCTTCTTGACTACCAGCCTGCGAAGATGAACTCAGGAGCAGTACCGGTGTAAATCAAGCACAATCCGTACCCGTTGTGATCCAAGATGTCCGCAAGCTTGGAGATTGTCTCCGGCTTGTAGATGTCGAAGTCGAAAACGTTACGCAATGCCGCCTCTAGTGAATCGTTCGGGTATGCTTGCATATGGCGGACGAGGTTCAGCAGCTCTGCTGTCAGCGTTAGCATTCTTCTTGCTCTCATACAGCGCACACAGGAGCACTTGCCTCGGAGCGAATACGGGTATGTCACGGTACCAGCGTCATAAGCGCGCCGAAGGTCCTGGAACGCAGCCACCAGCCGAAGGATCATGTCCTCACTGATCTGAGGCGCTAGCTGGGAGAGGAGCTTCCTCTCGCTCGCCATATCCGGGTTGGTGACTGCGTGGCAGCAGAAGTTGTCGCCGAGCACTTGCAAGAAATGGTTCCCAAGGAAAGCTAGTAAATTGGGTCAAGATGGTAATTCATACGATCGACAATGACTGCGGTGACGTACGATATCCCGGACGATTCGCGAGGAGAATGAGGCGGAAGTTGGGGTGAACCACAATGTCTCCGTCGCGCTCCTTGATGTGCCGTACACGTCGGCCGTCGGCGAGCGTAAGCTGACCATGGCCCGCGAGACTCCTGAAGATGGCTACGACGTGCTCTGCAGCCTTGTCCGCTTCGTCTATCACAATGACTCTACCAAGGCTGATTGCGCGGAGGAGTGGCGAGTCGGTGTACCGAATGACGCCGTTCTCCAGTACGGTTTGGAACATTAGCTGATTGACTGTGGTATCTCTATGAAGCTGAATATACTCTCTAGGGCGGCCCAGGAGCTTATTACGCCATCAGCATTACAGAGACTGAGTCAATAGCTGAGAACACTACCTGACACAGGCTGCAAGAAGTGCAACGTCAGCGCGTGAGCACTAATATGATGTAGCAGGGAATACTTACCGGTCGATGATCTTGTTCTTGCCAACTCCCTAATGCACACATCACTACGCGACTCAGAACTGTCAACCTACCGTACTTACCTGATTACCTAGCAAAACCAAATGCTCGCCTAACACCTCTAGGTCTATCGCTAGATCACGCATCAAGCCAGTCTGCAGGCTATTGTCGTAGAAATGATCCATATACGGGATATGCGACACGCCTTCGGGATCCTGTTTGCGGTCGAAGAAGGGAATGAATGTGGCGGCGGCATCCTTGCCCTGCGGACCGCTGGCAGGTGGGAACCACACGCCGCCGTCGCGTACTTCGGGTGGAGGATTGAACTGCGAGACACACGCGTAAACACGCACAAATGATCAGCGTCTGTCTTCGAGCCCGAGAAGACCGGCTGCGGATCCTTCCGCAACGCGCAAAGGGAAAGTCGATGGAGCAGGGAACATGGGAAAACATGGCGGAACTGCGAAAATAACCGAGACATGAACTCACCGCTGGAGTCCGCTTCCTGATCCCGGTCTCCTCGAAGATGTTCCGCAGGTTCATCGCCTCCGTCGCGGGCAGGAACTCCGCAAGCACTGCGCGGCTGAGGAGCACATGCAGGTCCGTGCCCGTGCCCTCTGTCTCTCCACCACCCGCGCCATCGCCCGCTGCGGGGAACTGTGCGACGCGCCGTGCGATGCGCAGGAGCGCGCGCGTGCCGAGCTTCCGATTCTTCTGTACC
Organism: Dichomitus squalens LYAD-421 SS1; assembly: GCF_000275845.1. Lineage (NCBI taxonomy): Eukaryota > Fungi > Basidiomycota > Agaricomycetes > Polyporales > Polyporaceae > Dichomitus > Dichomitus squalens. Next base: position 70,705 of record NW_006766951.1, on the reverse strand, counting down.
GCGTCCGACGTCATGCTGGTCCTATACCTATCTGCGAACGCAAGGAGCGTGTCGACGACGCGAGACGGACAGCCTGTCTGGAGGAGAATGTGTGCCTCTTCAGCATGCGACATGGGCTGCGCGGGGACGGCGAAGAACATGTTCGCGTGCTCGTCTCCGAGCCAGTCCTTCAAAGGCAGCGACTTGGACGCGGTGCTGATCACGCGGAAGGACGTGTGCGCTACGGACAGGTCCGGCGAAGGCGCCTGTATGTGCCCACTGCGGTCAGCACCGACCATTACGATGATATCCATAGTCTGGCGACTCACCTCCCCATCCAGAATACGCCGCACGATACGCTTCGTCTCCCACAACTCCACTTCCCGATCCTGCACCAGCCTCGCAAGCGAGCCTGCCGTCGACCCAATCACGTCCAGCCCCGCGAGATGCACCAGTCTGCCCATCCAAGCCCCCTCGATAAGCGGCGCCGGCTCCCACGTCGTCGCGCCCCCGTCTGCCTCGATCTTCCGCCGCATGACGAGCTCACGTCCGCCGAGCTCCTTGTACATGTGCACGTCCTCGAGCTCGTACCCGAGCACGGCCGCGAACGTGCGTACGAGCGTCGTCGTCGAGCACGACGCGGTAGACGGCAGCGCCGGGGGCGCGTACGAGATGTCGAAACCCAGCGCGTGTACTTGGAGGAGGGACGTGAGCAAGCCCATGAATCGCGTGCTGGGGACAAACGACAGGAACTCGGGGTTCGCGAAGGGGAAGGACAGGTACTCTTGCGGGCCTGCGGGGACGTCGACCTCTACTTTGTTGTTGAGCGACGGGTGATCAAACTGCACACGCGCGGTGCGGTCGTCGACACGGTCGATCCGTGCGAGACGGTAGCCAAGCAGGCCTGCGTCGTCCTCGGTCCCTGTCAGGTTCGGGCTGCCCAGCTCGCCGAGCCCTGCTGCCTCGAATTGCCGGGAGAGCATCGCCCACGCAACGAACGGGCTGTGGATCAGAGCAGGGTGAATGGAGAGCACGAAGCGGGCGAGTTGCTCCGGAGATAGCGTGTCTGGGGGAGGGAAGAGTGATAGCAGCGCTGTCACCTTGGCAAGGGCTGTCTGCGGAAAGGCAGGGAGAGAAGACCGCGCGATAGTGTCGAGGGAATGACGAGACTCGCTAGCGATCTGCGTTGACGCGATGATGTCCCGTGTCTTCTGATACAGTGGCAGGGTAAACACAGACTGGGCGACTGGTTCGCCCATCTGTGGGAGAGCGAGTAGTGCACCCATCGGGTCGACGAAGCGTGCTTGGAAGCGGCTTCGGAAGGGAGGATCGAGAGGGTAACCGGGATATGGGGGAACGGGCGCGGATATTGCAATGACGCGGAAGTTCTTGTGCGCCGGTATGAACGTACTATATTCCGTCTCAGCGGAGTCGAGGAGCGCGTGTCGGTGCGGGTGAACAATGTGCGTCCCATCGTCGAGGTTCCTGAGGATGACACATGAGCATGAGCAACCTATACGAAGCGGTAGTGAGACTTTACATCTCCCTGTTCTCCAAAAGGTTATTGAGAACCTGTGTTGAAATACACGCTGGTCATTATTGATTCGTGTCAGAACAGCGAAATCGCACTTACAGGCATGATGCCACGCTCAGCCTTCTCAATCCCTTCTAGTATAAGCACGCGGCCATTCTTCACAGCACGAACTGCAGCGCTGTCAACGTAGACCAAGTTCCCACCAGCGCGAATCTCTCTCCCTTGTTTCAACTCCGTCTCTCCAATGTCACGGTGAAGAGCAACAAACTCATATTCTGAGTTGATGAGACTGTAACATTCATAATAAGCATTCAATTTCAAATCAAGAGGAGCAAAGTCGAGAGCAAATGTGCTTCTCGTTCAAAGAGACCATGGGTAAGATGTGATGGAGATAGCGTCTCGGACTGAAAAAATGCACACCACACTCTCCTGTGGCATTGTCCCCGCGTAACACGAGAGGAGGCTTACCGGCAAAAGGTCAACGCCAGGCGGCGCGCATACGGACCAGGCTGCGAGAGCAAGAATATGTCCTGTCCAAGCAAGTACTTCTGTAGTAGGAAGTGTAGGTTATCGAGATTGAATGGGTCGGAGGGATCTAGTAGGACGTCTTCGCTATGGGGTAGACGGCTGGGGTCGGACGCCGCGAGGATGTCGTGTGATATATTTCCGAGCTTCAACACACCCAGTGACTGCGGCTGAGGTGCCAGGCCGTTTAGGACATGCTTTAGACGTCTGCTGGCCATATGTGTAAATGTCGGGGACGCTCTACGCCTGTCCCACTTGTGAGCAAGCGAGCAGCTTTGAAGGACAACATGAACGCACGATATCACAGCTATACGTCGCAATGGTTCGCCTGCACCTCCGACACTTCGCAGGCGGATTATCGCGAACGTCTTGATGGCGGCAGACAAGGAAGAGGCGGGTCATTGCATTGTGGGGTTGGAGGTGAATATCATGTTCCCCGCGTGAGGGTCGGGCTGAGTGAGGCCGGTTGAGACGTTGCCGGGTCCCCGCCCATCAAGCCAAGGCCTCGCCGGGCGCGGGGAAGGAGCACAGCCGTTCCACGTGGACCCCGAAGCTGGGCCACGGTGCCGCAGTGCCTTTCTTGGTTTCTGCCACAATCGAGGACCTCTTAATCCTCCTCTGCGGACCAGTGTCATTAGAGTACCGTCTGGCCGGCCGGCAGCTCGCTTTACCCTGAGCATCACATACCTCGATGACCCGACGACAGGGAGATGACGAGGAGGACGCCGAGGCACCCATGTCTCAACACTTTGGCTCGCCTGACGGTGCTCATAAGTCAGGTAGGTGCTGTGCGAGTCTGATTGACACGAGCAGGGACGAAGGAGCCTGTGCGACTACTGTGTATGATGGCGTGCATCTGTCGCGGGACTGTAATGTCACAACCTCCTGTTCGCATATCTCATGGCTGACTTTCCGATATCTCGCTAGAGTACCGTAGAACACTCTTCAAACTAGGAGCATCATTCAAACTAGGAGCATCATTCTTCTTGTTTGGGTTGATCAACAATGGTGCGTCTATCTCCGTCCTTCTCAAAGACTTCGCGACGACCCACCTCCTCCCAGTTCTCTATGTTATCATTCTCTCTGCCGCATTGGACCTTGTCCCCCCATCCACCCCCAAGGGTATAATTGCATTCTGCAACATCTTCCCAGCCCTCGTCGCAAAGCTTGGATGGCCGTACTTGCTCAAGGGACGGATACACTACGTACGCCGACTTATTGGATGCACTGCCATCAGCGTCGGGGGCATGTTGGTGGTTGCCCTCTTTGATACCCTGTACATGAGACTGCTGGGGATATGCTTTGCATCCTTTTCGTCTGGTGAGTACCCAAACTCATCTGTACCTGGCGAACTATGCCCCGTCATCTTGGGAAGCGTTCCACGTGCCTATTATTTATACCTTCTCTGATACATGTTGTCTTGAACGACGCATACGAATTGAACCTTGGTGTATGCTGACGGCGCGCATACGATGATCATGTGTTGACAGGTTGAACCTGCAGGTCTTGGCGAACTGACATTCTTGCAGCTCTCTACACGATACCACCCGCCAACAGTCGCGGGCCACAGTGTAGGGTAAGCACCCCGGCTGTCTCAACGCAGCAATTGGGATTGACATCTTTACATGCTGCAGCTATTTTGCATCAGGCACTGGAGGCGCCGGTCTTGTCGGTGCATTCCTTTGGTGGGAACTCCGTGGGCTAGGTGTGCGTCTCGGAGTCGGTCTTTCCTCAGTAAGGTCTTTGCGCCACATAAAACAGTGATTATCTTGATTTACCATTCATAGATTCTACCCTTCGTCATACCGATAGCGTACTTCTTTATCCTCCCCCGCCCAGACAGGTTCGCTCCAGAATTGGCCTACGACGACGAGGCGGACGGGGAGCCTTTGGCTGCATCCTACACGCGACTGCCTAACGAAGCTGACCAAGACGATTCCGTCGTTATGACGGAGTCGGAAGCTACTGTCACTGCACCCATCGCTTTGTCGATCGAAGACAAGTGGAGGCTTGCGAAGCCGATGTTAACGAAGTACATGCTGCCCTTGTGTACGTCGCAGATCCGTGCTTTTTGAGCGTGTCTATGCTGAACATCTTGCGCAGTCTGCGTCTACCTGGTTGGTCATGTGTGTCCCTTGCATTGCGATCGTACTGACGGTGTTTCAGTTTGAGTACACGATCAACCAGGGCATTGCTCCGACGCTCGTCTACCCTGTCCCTGGACCAGACAAACACTGGCTCATGAGCAAGATCATCAAGTCCATCCGCGACTACTACCCACTCTGGCAGGTACGCTACCCGTGTGACCCTCTTCGCAGTCACGGGCCCTCACCTCTCGCATGCAGCTCGTATACCAGACGTCGGTCTTCCTCTCTCGATCGTCCATCACGCTTGGCCTGCCCGCACTGCCGGGCAGGCTGCTGTCCGCCCCGGCGATCGTCCAGGGCTTCATCCTCACCACACTCGCGTTCGAGTCGGCAGTGGGCATTTTCGGCGACGAGCACGAAGGCGTGAGCTTCGCGTTGGTGTTCCTCCTCATCAGCGTCGAGGGCATCTGCGGCGGTCTCGCCTAGTCAGTTCTTTTCCCTTTCCTCACTCTCTCCTCTCCCGTTGTCCTGGTTCCCAGCTGACACCGAGTCGGACCCACAGTGTGAACGTCTTCTACCGCATAAACCAGGAGAAGCACGACGCCCCGGGCGCAGACGCGGAGCGAGCGAAGCAGGAGCGCGAGTTCAAGATCGGCTCGATCGGCCTGGCCGACTCGTCGGGCATCCTGATGGCGTCCCTGCTCGCGGTCCCGACGGAGATCGAGCTGTGCAGGGCGCAGGTGGCCCGCGGGAAGCTGTTCTGCGAGAGCCTCTGAGTCGAGCTAATGGGCTGTGCATTTGGCCGTTTTCGCGATAGGTGGCGTGAGTTTCTTGGGTGCAGTGAAGTTAGGCTATGGTGTACTGTATATACTTGGAAGCACAGGAGCCGATAATATGTCCGGTGTTGCGACCTCTTAACCTGTGAGAGCTTCACATCCTATGGAACCACTGATGCAGCGGCCGGAATCGCAGTGGTGTAATCACAGGCACGAGAGGGCTTGTTCGAAGGACCATCTCACATACAACCGCGCTTCTCGGAAAGTTGTATTATTGGCTTGGCCATCTGTCACCCCGACACATCAAGAACGTTCAGATCTGTCTTCAGGTAGGAACGTTGTGCCTCGCCCCTTGAATGGCCATGAGTCGGATATAAGAGACCTCATGAGGTCTACCGATCCTACAGACCAGCGTTACTCTTGACAACCTCTCGGTAGTTCCTAACACAATGACTACGTCCATTTCTGATATCGCTCCACCGGGACCTGGTGAGCCACATCATTTCGATCCTGCACATGCAGGCTGGAGCTAACTGTTGGGATACGTTATCAGACGTCGCTGCCCGCCCTCGTAGGAACGCCCTCGCCCCGCAGCCATCGCGAAGCTGACAATCTCTCTCTGGATAGCCGCATTAAAACGATGGCTTGCTGGTTATCACAGGGTTGCCTTCACGAATGGCAACGAATACCACATCTTCGTCAATGGCAGTCGTCCGATCTTCAGTACGGAGAATGACTCGAAGGTGGACCTTGACGTAGAGATCCCAATTGGCCCACTCATCCTGCAGGTATGTCCCTCGATCCGGGCCGAGCACATTCTCTTCACTCTGCTTGCTCCCAACGAGTCGCCTGTTGAATGCTGTCGCCTCGTCTAGCTCCGTGGGTATATCGACCACATCTGGAACGACGTCGACATCGAAGGCTATGTAAAGGTTCCGCTTCTGCCTCAGATCCCTCTCGGCGAGCTCAGAGGGAGACTCACAGACACCATCGAGACCCGGCCTAATGTCCCGGAAATCATAGAAGGCCTTCTGCGCCTCTCCGTTTCGAGGGATCGCTGGTTCACGCTTGGCTTCGACATCACGATATTTCGTGGTGCTGTTTACGAAGGTACACTGCCAGTGATCCCCCTCCCGGGAGCGGTGAGTGTATGCTGTCTGATGTCACTTGAACATCTCCCTCAAACCATCCTCGATCACCACCTCCCTAGACACGCTAGGCCATCCTTGGAATCGAGGAAAGGAGGAAGCTAGTGCTTCTATGTATACAAATTATCTCGTACTTCGAACGGACCTCAGTTTTTCTCAATAAGCACAATCTCGCTGAATAGCACCAAGGTCTCCTACCGTGTTTGTGAAAAGCCGAAACCCGACGAGCGAAGGATCGCATTCGTAACGAAAGCTGAACGTCTGTGACGGCTATGGTTCACTCGTCTTTCGCAACATACATTCGATCCCCCTTTCTACGCGTTGTGATCGCTGATGGTGCACATGACCCAAGTTCATTCGTGCAGGATGGATAGCATAGGGCGTCTCGGTCTGCAACTGCATACTCTCGCTCTGCGTCCGGGAAGACCAGTCGTAAGTACCGTTTCCGAGTCTCCTTCGTGTGGCTCCATTGCGGAAAATCCTCTTTGGATTTGACGAAGGTTCCCCAGTCCGGTTCGCTCGAAGGATCAAATTTTGAACACACAAAGTCGCCGTTAGTGAACGCCGATCGCACCCTCTCCATGATTGAGCTGTTGCCCCGGAGATAAAAGAATAACGAGTCTACGACGAAGAGCCTACTGGTGTTGTACCACCCTGTGACGCCTCGCTATCGGTAGCATTAGGCGAAACTTCAGCTCGCATATACCGTACTCCGGTATCCTGCTCAATCACGTCGATGCCCAAGCGCAGCGGTGGGGTATGATCGTACATTCGCTCCAGGTTCATGCGCACCACCACGTCCTTGCCCTCCCTGGTCCGGAAACGCAGCTCCTGGAACTCAATTCGTCGGGCGTAGAGCATCCACGTCAACCAGTCCGACGGCCCAGGTCTACTGACTCCCCGTGCGACATCGATATAGGTGCCCATCATCGTAGCAGAGACCTGTACGGTCTGCCGCTCTGGAGTGTATTTGTACGCAATTCCGATGCAGTCGGCTGGGCCGCGCACGAGCAGGAGGGTACCGGCATGATGCTCGTCTACGGTTGTGCCTGCCAGGATACTGTAACCCTGGGAAGCGAGTGCGGGGTAAACCCAGCTCGCCAGCGCCAGAATCTGCTGCCCAGGAGGCGGTGCGGGTGGGGGAACGACAAAGGCCAAGTTTGTGTACACATGCGGCAGGGGCATGTACACGGTCTTGACTTGCAGCTTCGAGCGGCAACGCTCGAGGAACTCCGGGGAAAGCGCTATGATGCCATACTTGGGGCTGGAGAGCTCGGGCTGGCTGCTGGTAGTGATCGCTAGCTGCCCAGACGCGAGGATGGCCACATTGATTTGCGATGGGCGGGCGTAGCAGACTCGACCGAGTAGATGCCCACGGTGTTCGCAGGCGAGAAGGATGATGTACCAGTCTCCGCTTTGCGACTGTTGTTCGAGCGATTCCGACGGGAGTACGTCGCTGAGTTTGAACAAGGGGACATCCACACGGATGCCGTAGGGGGTTTCATAGTACACGGGCAAGGTGAAGTCGGGGAGGCCAATGCGATGGAGGAAGATATCATACGGGATATCTTGAATGAACCCCTTTGACCACCCGAAAACGTCCGGGGAGTGAGCGAGAAGAGAGCTGGCTACATGGGGTTCCGGCTCGCGCCAGCACCGTTGAACCCTGCCCTGGGATGACGGAGAGTCGTCAACGAGGGGTAAGAGCGGTTCCAGATTGATCTTCCCCCACACAAAGAGGCTTTGATCTGGATGTTGCTTCAGGATCTCCTGCTGTAGACGTATGAACGCGCGTCCTCCTTCACCGTACAAAGTGGGAATGTTGATGTCGAAGATACCGAGCAGCGAGTACGCGCGGTCTTCCAGTACGGTCGTCTGCCGTTTGGCCGCCCAGGACATGCGCCTGGCGACGCTGACGGTGGCGAGTGCCTTCTGCTTGCGCAGGATGGTGCGCTCAACGCCGGTGACGTCCTCGATCACGGCAGCGAGAGTGGATTTCGAACCGAGGGCGCGCCAATCTGCCGACAGGAACAAGACAACCTGTGGCGCGATGAGTTCCTGGAGCGTCCAGCCGCGCGTGAACCATTTGCTCTTGCGGAAATCCGCGAATTCAAAAACGAAGCTGTCCTTCATCCCAACGTCCGCGAGGAAGGCGTAGCAGACCGCAGCCTCTCTGTACCAAGAGTACATCGAGCTGATCGCTCGTGAGCACTCGGGGATGTTCATCTTATCGATGCAGCACGAATCGATCCAGATGTACCGGTAGCCCTGCTCCCGCGCTACTTGACACGCACGTCGTACCTTCTCGGAGATCATGTTGCCGTGAAGATACGTACGGCGCGAACGGATGTCGACAGCAGCTCCGTGGGTAACGACGACCCAGCCCGCCAGCCATCTAGCCAAGTATTCTAGCGTCTCCTCACGCGCTATGTGGCGAAACGGCAGAGAGTCGATCAACTGTCGGCGGTGCACGACATCGCGGCCGACGGAGAGTAGGAAGGATATTGCGAGGAGAATGCGCCACCAGAGAGCGGCCCATATCCAAAGAAGGATCGGCCTTGTGCCGATGACAGGGAGGAAGGATTGCTGAAGTCGGAGTAGGTCTTGGTATGTCTGCTCGCCCTCTCGGTCCCACACATGGGACAGGATTGCGTATGACGCTGTCCTAGGATCACCGACCCAGACGAACAGGCCTGTGTCTGTGTCGAGCAACCTCATCGCGTTGATGTCTGGTAATTGAGAACGTGATAAGCCATAAGTCGGCGACGCTGGACACGAGTGGCTACCTTGTAAGGGACTGACTGTCAATGAATTGATAATGCACAGACGGAGGGATGGTGTGGAGATTAAGCTTCTCCCCGTCTACTTAAAACATGGCAAGACACGCGCCGCGCCTCGAGCGTAAGAACGCTATGTTGAGAATGATGCCATACAATGGATCGCAAGGTGCTTATGTAAGGCACTAAGGTACGCCCTGCCCGTTGATTGCATCATTGCCCTTCTCCTGTGTCGATACAAATCAAAGAACTCAACCACTTCCAGCATCGTTCATATGTATGTATCCGGGTAAGTGCATGCACTGGGCCGAAGTCCCACCCAAGTCCGAGGTGGCATCCCGGACCGGACCGCGCTAACGATCGGATAAATGAAATCCGCTACTAGCGGACGTCGACAGGAAGGGCTGCAACCGGTGCTGGATCGGTGCATGAGCCTCGGGGATGAGGTGTGTCAGGAAAAGTCGCTGCCCTAGTTAAGGGGGTAATGTGAATACGCCAGGCCGTCAAAGTGGCAGATGATGAGCAGTTGTCTTAAGGACAGTCCTGAGGCCTGAGCGCTGAGCCACGATACCTTTGGGGCTGAGGCCATGTTTTTCGGATGTGTGGGAAACATATTGCTCCCAGCCAGGGCATCTGACTACGGTTCAATTGATGACCGATGAGCTGGTAGGATGACACTCATCGGGGGAGTTACTACAGTAGTACGATACACACCAACTACCTGCGACGAAGCATCTTCAGAGCCAGCTCCTCCTCTGCCTCCAACGCTGATTGCGCATGAGCCGCTGTCGTTCGTGACTTCTTCGCAGGGGGTCGCTCCGATTCACTCTCGTCGTCTGGAGCCAACGGGAGGTCAAACTCAGGAGAGACGTATCCGTCGTCTTCCGAGAAGTCCACTACCACCGGTCCAGCAGCATATTCGCCATCGTCCTCATCGTGGGCACCCTCACCCTGGAAGTAGGATGTTAGAGCCGCAATATCTTGTGACTGGACGGGAACGGATGCATACCTCGCGCTCGCGCTCCTTGCGTTTCCGCTTCTTCTCCCTCTTCTTTTCCTTCGCCTCTGCTTTGTCCGCAACATCCGCTTCCTTCAGTTTCCCGCGCTCGCTCTCCGCGAACCGTCGCCCGGCTTCCATGACCTCATCCGCATCCTTAAACACCTCTTGCGTATCCTTCAACTCATACATTTCGTGCGCTTGACCCGAATCGTCGAAAACGAGTTTGTGTCCCCTCGGGCCCTTCTTAGCGAGCGCCTTTTTGGAGAGCGCCGTCTTCTGCTGCCTCTTCGACTTGTACTCAGACTCGCGCAAGGCATCGTCTTCAAGCTCGTGGTCCGCCCGCTTGAGTGTGATGAAGTCGTCGTCCGAGTCACTGCCAGCACCGTCGGCACTGTGGTCTACTAGCTTATTGTAGTGCTCGGAGAGGATGTTCTGGTTCTTGCGCTCGAACAGTCGATCGTATTTGGTTCGCACACGATTTGGCTGAGATCACGGTCAGTCACTGGGACCGTCCCACTGCGTGTATAGGACGCACCTTCTGCTCGCCAGTACTCGTGGACGCGACAACAGGGGAGCTATCCTCTTCCTCTTCATCGGAAGTTTCATCTCCCGAAGTCTCCGACCCGTCGTCATCGCTCCCCTCTTCATCGCTCTGAGGGCCTGCTGAAGACGGGCCAGCACCTGCGACTGCCCGAGACGCATTCTTCCTCTTCTTCGCCATCTCTCTGCTGAGGAACTTGATCTTCGGCATACCAGGGAGTCCAAGCGCCTCAGAGAAGCGCTCGACAGGTAGCTCGTTTAGCTTGAAGATCGATTTGTCCTTCTGCAGGTACACAGAACGCAGGTACGATACGAACGCCTGATGAACAGACACAACGATGTTGGTACTATGACCTGACGGCAAGTTATTCATGGCAAACGTACCCGCTGACCAAGATACTTGATCTCAGGATCTTGGAACGCGAGGTTCTGGAGAGAGTTGGCGATGCTCTGAGTCTTGCTCGCTTTGATCTTGATCTTTTGGACCTCGATGTTTTTCTTCTTCAGTGCCGCGAGCATGCCCTCCTCCTCGCTGGGCGCGAGCAGCAGCAAGCCCTTGCCCGCGCTCTCGTACCGTGCCGTCCGCCCCACGCGATGAATGTACGTGTCCGCGTCCTCGGGTGCGTCGACCTGCAGCACCCAGTCGACGGACGGAAAGTCAAGGCCGCGCGCGGCGATGTCGGTCGCGAACAGTACGGCGTGCTTCATGGACGTGAACCGCTTGAACGTCTCAAGGCGCGTCATCTGCTTCTGCTTCCCGTGCAGCTGCAGGAGTGGGACGCCCGGATGCATCTTGCAGAACGTCTCGAACACGAAGCGCACCTGCTTGCAGCTCGAGAGGAAGACTAGCGTCTTCGTCTGGAGGTGGCTTTTGATGAAGCTCCAGAGCACATCGAGCTTCTTGTCTAGCTCGCAGACAACGTAGTGCTGCTCAAGCGCTTTGGGCGTCGCGCCTTCCGTTAGAGTTTCTTCGATACCGACGGGGACAGGGTCTTTTAAACTGAGACGCGCGAGGTCGGCTACTGACTGCGTCTGAGTGGCAGAGAACAAGAGGGTTTGTCGGGACTTGGGAAGGTGCGAGAGCAGAGCAGCGAGGGTGCGCTGGAAGCCCATGTCCAGTATCCGATCCGCTTCGTCGAGAACTGATATCCGAGCACAAGTATTAGAACCGTGTAGGGATAGGCACATTTCTCGCGAGAATCGAGAACGCACCTAGTAACTGCAGATTGTCACATTCAAAACCTATCGTCTGGTCCATGTGCTGAAGGAGTCGCCCTGGGGTCGCGACAAGAATGTTCATGCGTGAAAGTCGTTCCCGCTCGTCCTTCAGATTTTTCCCTCCAATTATGAGTCCCGCAGAGAAGCTGTGATATCCGCCAATGGAACGTAGCACTTCGAATATTTGGGCGGCCTGTAGGGCGTTGGCAAGATGTGGACACACGGACAGGCCACTGACTTACCAGTTCCCTTGTGGGGGTGATGATCAGCGCGCCAAGCCCATCCTGTGGTCCCCACTTCCGACGATACAAAATCTCCAGCACCGGGATGAGGAACGCAAGCGTTTTCCCGCTGCCCGTACGAGCTGCACCGAGAACGTCCTTGCCCTTCAGGGAGGTGGGAATGCTTTTGGATTGGATGTCCGTCATGTCGACGAAGTGCGCACGCTTAAGTCCTGTTACATTGAATGAGGGACAGGCAGAAGACAGTGTCAAGGAAGGCGCACCTCGCTTGGTCAGGTCAGAGATGGGGAGGTCTGCGAAGGCCTTCAGGTCCGATGGTGGCTCCTATCACAAGTCAATCTGTGTTAATGAGTAACAGGACGCTTCCCGGTCGAAGACGACTCACAAAGTGTAGAGCTGCCTGCTCTAAGTCCGCAATAGCCTTCGCCTCGTTCGCCCGCCTGACCTTTTTTGTCTTCAGCTTTGCGTCTTGAGGTTTTTTTGCCTTCTTCATTTTCACAGGTTTGGAGGGCCCAGCCTTTTCCATTACGATCGCTTGATTCACGAAGACGGTAAAAACGAGTCGAAGAGGAGGGAGTCGAGCAGGTCGTGGAACGGTAGAAACACCGTGCCCTGCAAGCGCCCGCTGACATTGAGCACTTTTTCCTTGGCACGATGCACCGTCTTGACCAACTCCTGAGTTCTCCTCACCGCCGCGACTACTCCCCACCGCTGACCATATATCTGGCGAAGTAGTCATACTCTCCTATTTGGGAACATGACCCATAGTAAGGTAAGAGAATATTTGCTGCTCCGGTCTGTGCGACCAAGGTTCATGGCTGTTTACAGCGTACAGATGGCTAGCAATGGCTCATAGTGAGGGATTGGAGAGCAGGACGTTTGGGACGGTAGGTATAACGACCTCGACCGTAGGGCGGTTAGCCAACAATCAGCGCCAGCCTTCCATGCAATATTAAGTCCTTTAGGCTTCACGCTCCACGCACCTCCCATGGTCTTATATGCTCCATCACACCATCGGATCATATTGTTCGAGTTTATTGACCTCACCAGCACGTAAGACCAGCATACTGATAACCTGGCATCTGGACACGGTGGTCTAATGCAGCTTTGTGAGTTTTGTGCACGCGTTTCACTTGAGTTCGACGCCGATCTTCTCTTCCCAGAAGTCAGCGGCCGACAGCATAATTTACCACTTTTCCGTGTTTCAGGAGCGAGCGGACAGCCTTGAGACGCAGGACCCTTAGCTCTGGGTTGCAGTCTCTCTCGGAAGCTTACTCCTCAGTTCGAGAAATAACGGCAAGCCGGAGCACGTACCCAGCTTCGATCAGCAGGAGGCATCTCTTACGTCAAACCATACCCAAGATTTGACCAATCCCCACCAGTCACTCCAGACTACAGGGTCCCTCCCATGGATGATAATGTCTGTGTGTCAGAGGTGGAGTGGAGGGGCACCCTTCGAGTCGTTACACTACGTGTCCAATCGTCGCTCAACAGGAAGACCATGGAATAACCCAGCGTCGAAGCAAAAGTGATACGAGTTTTGAGGAGTCCGAAGACTATTTTGACAGATGCTCGCACTGGGAAGCCTTCCACCACTCTTTATAATGATGCCGTATTCCTTCGGTGGGATCCTCGGGCCCGCTGGCTTCCTTACTACTGCCCGCCTTTGCGTGACTGTACGGGTTCTCCGCAGCCTGCGGCGTCATCGTAGAGCTCGTTTAGTGGTGAGCATCGATACCTGATTCCAAAGGTCGCGAAAGGAGCTGACATATATACCTAGCTTGTCGAGACATCAACATCCATCCTAGTCCTCGTTGACTCTTAGTGTACGGTATGACAACACTCACCGAGCAAGGCGATATTCCTCGCACTCACCAGATATGGTACATCGACGAGATCCTTCGCAATATCCTGGACCACATATCCTTCGGGTGCGAGAGCACGCTGGCGAGCTGCGCCCGTACCTCCCGAGCCCTCAGTGAACCTGCGCTTGATGCTCTCTGGCGCAAAATCTCAGGCCTCGTCCCGCTATTTAGGTTATTACCACGTTCATTTTCTGAGGAAGGGAAGGAAGGTGGCACTGGCCCTACCTTTGTACGTCACTTGCGCTTCCTATGAAGCATGAGCTCATCCCTATTATGCACGACAAGAACAGGTCTATCGAGGGTCAATTGAAAGTGAGGAGTGGTCTCGGTTTCTGCAATATGCTCAGCGAATCAGGAAGCTTCATTACCACTACGCAGAAGGGCCAGCACAGCGACTAGGTGGTCGGGCATTCTCGGCGCTGGTCCACCATGCCTCGCTTTGCAGAACGACTATCCTCCCCAACCTTCATGAGCTCTCTTGGTTGCAGTTTTCTAACGTCGCACAATGTCTTCCATTCCTATCCTTGAGCTTGCGCCGTGTCACGCTTTACGTCCAAGCCGCTTCACCTTCACCCTGGACAGGCACGCTCACTCAAGGAAGGCATGACGTCTTAGAGGGGTACGCTGGCCTCTTTGGAATCCTCGACGTCTGCTCGCCTTGCGTGGAAGAGCTTTCCCTCGAAGGCGTGGATTTCCAGGCATCTGCTCGCCTCGCTGCGCCCGTCATCTTCAACCACCTTCGCGTCCTTCACCTCGGCTCGGTCTTCACTTCCATGTCAAACATCCTCATATATTGCAGCAAAATGCCGCGCCTCGCGTCGCTCTCCATCATCCTTCGGCGTTCAGCTGACTCTGACGACCAGGGCGTACGATCGCAGCGCGGAGATGAACGACACGGCATGCCAACCCTGTCTGTGCTAGAAGTTCTCCGCGTGGCAGGCGCTCCGGTGGAGATCGGGGACATCCTCCATGCTGTAGACTCGCCGATGTTGCACACTGTGTCCCTCTCCGTCACCGTCCCTGACCACGACACGGACGGCTGGACACGATGCGCGTCCGTCCTCAGCGTGCGCTTCTCAACGTCGCTCCGGACACTTCACATTGAGTGTGTTCGGTCGGGAATCGGGGTTCCGGACCGCGCGCGGCCGTTCGCGCAGTATATCAAGCCGCTGCTTACCGTCCGGCAGCTGCGCGAATGCGCGATCACTATCGAGGACCCAGCAGGCGTCGCGCTAACCAACGAGGACCTTGACACTATGGCATGTTCATGGTCGTCCCTGGCAATCCTTGAGGTGGCATTTCGTGGAGGACGAACAACAGTACCTCGACCACCGATAACCTCCCTACCCGCCTTCGCATATCGCTGTCCAGGACTCACAACGCTTCGACTCCCGATCAGCCAAGACCTCACCTCTCTCAGGTCGGAGATGGCGAGGACGTCATGTTCTCAGGGAGAGTTACGCGACCTGTGGGTGGCGGGGGTCTCTTTCTCGAGGAAGGAGACAGAGCTCGTCACCAAATTCCTTCTACGTATATTTCCGAATATAGACCTCCTGCCGATGGTTAACGCAGGCGTACTCCATGTAAACTAACCAAATCCATCAGTCTTACTTCCTGGTATAAGAGCAGACTAGGTTCGGGGCGACGGGTCCAACATCTACACCGATGCACATGTGCTCAAATACTCCTCTATTGCTACAGATGAGAAGCCGGTTTCTTCTATAGCCCTAAAGTGCTTCAAACCGCGTGCGTTACGTCCGCTCGTGCCACACGACATGCTGCGGTGACAGCCACCTTCATTCAGAGACCAAGACGGTTCTCGCTGACGCACCTCCTCTAGCTCGACAAGCCATGTGACTGTATTCCCTACATTCTGCAAGAGCCAAAGCTAAGGCAGACGAGCGTCACTAGGAACATGCAGTCTAAGCCCTACAGCATCTCCACATTTGGCCAGCCGATCCTTTTCGGCGTTCTTGAGTCCTCTCGGCAGACCACCCCAGAACCGCACAGCCAGCACATCAACTGTATCCCCACCTTCCAAGGATAGCGGCTCCCGTCACCTCGACATCCAAGAGCCATTGCGCTGGACACTTAAACGAGGACTCCAGAGTCAGATGCACCAAGGCGTGTTCGCCTGCTGGGCCGTTGACGACGAAGGATGTCGGTGAGCGTAGTCCTCGTATTTGCTTTCCTGGCTTGAACAGTGGTAGTCGGGGGTTACGACCACTCAGAGATATCGCCCACGGAAAACGCGCCGCCTGGACGTCGGCTCGCATATGTGGTCCGGACTGGGTGCGCATGCGGTACTCGTATTCGATGGAAATAACCTCGTCATCTCTTGACAACTCTATGAGAGCGCGGCGTGTAGCCCCATCCTCGGAGTCGTGTAGATCTAGATCACGCTCCATGATCGAGTATCCCTGCGTCCGGAGAATCGTAGCGCTACACGGCGATAGCGCGACATTCGCCTCTTCGGCATTGTAGCCATGTGCCGAGCCTAAGAAGGATGGTAGAGGCCTGGCGTTCGGAATGTGTATAGGCTCGCAGCACATGTCCGAGCGATAGCGCTCGATGTCATTAGGATTGATAGGGATTATGTCGAATGAAGAGGTTGTCTCCCGAGCTCCTCCACTCCAGGACGTAGGCGTACGTCGGTGGACTGTGATATGGCCTGGTCGGAGAATTCGTATAGTTCTCGAGGGTCCTGGGATCCGAGCGAAGCAAGGCCGCGCGATGAGATATCCCGGATGGTCATCGGACTCTACCGCGAGGATGGCAAGGAAGCTGTCGTCGCCGTAGCTGCTGAGGAAGCGTGACATCGGTTCAGGATCGATCGCGATGAGCGGCATGTGTAGGCGAGTCCCGCAAGGCGTTTCTGCGTAGTCCGTGAAAGGATAGGCACTGCCATCACTGAGCCCCAGTCTGGCGAGCAGGGTCTCCTGAGAGATAGGGGAATATCTTGAACGTGAACCGCGCTTCTGGTAGGAAGAGGGTGAACGCGCAAAGAAGCTCGTTTCACGATCAAAGGCAGCGGAAAGAAGGGGTGGACCGTATCCTTGACAGTTCTCAGCGAACTTGTCTTCTCCGTCCATGTAGAGAGCCATGGTGGAGTGCATCGTCCGCCCCCATGCGAAAAGGGTTGCATCCGGGATTCGCTTCAGAATCTCTTCCTGGAGCCGGATGAACGCACGCTCGCCCTCTCCATACATGGGTTGCATGTGAAGGCCAAAGACACCAAGCAGTGCGTATGCTTCGTCCTCTACCCGCGTTGTCTTTCTGCAGGCGGCCCAGCCCATACGGACTGCAACGGGAAAGTCTTTTGGCTCCAGCTGACGGGTCAAGACATGACTGTCTATACCCGTGATGTCCTGTAAGAGGTCTGCCAAGGCAAAGCGCGACCCAAGGAAAGTCCACTGCGCAGAGACGAAGATCACAATGCGAGGAGCGATAAGTTCCTGCAATGTCCAGCCTCGCCTGAACCATCTGCTTTGGCGAAACACCTCGTTGGCGCTGCCCTGCGTGACAACAGTGCCGTCCGGAACATCTGCAAGGTGCGCGTAGCACACAGACGCGTAGCGATACCAGGAGTACATGGAGTTGATGGCCTCTGATAACTCCGAACTGCTCGTTTTGTCGATACAGCACGAGTCGATCCAGATGAGACTGTGCCCATGGGCTCGTGCAACGCCGCACGCCTTCCTGATCTTCTCCGATAGCATGGGGTTGTCCAGGATCGTGTCCAGGGGACGGCAGAGAGATGTCACGATCTTCAGCCACTCGACGTACCGCCTCAGGGCTCTCGCTACGCGTGTCCTTCCCGGCTCGCGCACGTAGCAGAGCATGGGGCTCGTCAAATGGCGACTGCTGATCGCGATGCAAAGGAGGTGGAGGAGGAACGTCAGCGCGACCAGGAACCGCCAAGTCACTTCAGCGTACGCCATTCGGATGATGGACGCCCTCCTGCGCTCCAAGGACTTGTGCAATTGGATCACGTCCTGGTACGACTGCTCCCCCGCTTCGCTCCAGGTGTGGGATAGAATGGCGTACTCGACTTCAATAGGATTGACATCGACGAATCGACCCGTCGACGTCTCGAGCACGCGCATGGCGTCAAGTCACTGCAAATCAAGATTAATGGCTGAGCAATCGTGAGACAAACGGCCCTTACCGTACAGAAAATTGTAAAATGGGAGCTTTATCTGCAACAGATGGCGTACGCAGTGAAGTCTGGACAGGTGCTTGAAAAGCGCACGAAATAAAGACATGGGACTACCTTCATATATAGTCGACATTCGGGTAGTGATCATATCGATGCATAGCCCAGCCTACTCAAAATAGGGCAGCGTTACAGCTGATGTAAAAACCAGCGTCGCGTTTCCCCCAGGCCTCCCTGTGCTCGGATCAGCGGCAGCCCCCTGCCGAGCCCCTCAAGCCAGCGCTCCGGCCACCTCCCAGTCAGGGGACAGGCTCGCCGTGACTGCGCGAAGTGTGCCCCGCCTCATTCTACGTGGTTTCAGAGCTACAGGACACACAATATTCTGCATGGAATGCTTCCCATGCAGATTCCCGCTGTGTGCGGGTGCTTCCAGCAGTGGACCAGAGTCGGGCAATGTCCTCGGTGTGGTATAGCTGGGGCTCGGCCGGGGTTTTCCGGTGATCCGAGCACATCCCCGGGCGCGGGGACTGCGACGCTGGTTTTTACATCAGCTGTAGATTGTCAACATGTCCTTTCCGGTATCCGGAGCGCCGAGTTCATGCCGAAGCTTATTTCGAGGTCATGTATGGTTGGCGTTGCGATACCTGGTTATATATCTACTTGTGCATTGCATGAAGACGCATACAGTGATACACGAGGAACGAAAACGATCTGAAAGGGCGTGCTAGTGGTAGCGACGTCCTAGAGTTGCAAGGGCAGGTAGCAATTTCTAGGGGTCCGACCTGGAATACTATAGTCGCGCTATCTGGGCACCCCAGCTACATCGCCCTGCCTTGTGCATAGCTTGCGACAGAAGCGATGTAGTAGCAAGCCGAGTATGTTCCAAGTAGAACGACTCACTCTTGTCGGAACTTCATGAATACGTCAAAGGCGGTGCTGGATGAACGATCTCTGAGGTCATTCAGCTATGGAATGAACTGAGCTGCCCGAGGGAGTGACCTCAAGGAAGGGAGGGGGAAAGAGAAGGCGACGACGACGATGAGAGGGATGGAGGAAAAAAAGGCGGTATGCGTCCCACATGCTCCCTGTCCATTACTTCTTATCCGCCCACACTGGCGGAGCGTCGTCCGGATCGTAGAGCGTCGTAGCGGTAAGCGCGCGGGGTAGCGCAGGTTGCTCATCCAACACCTCGACGTCCAAGAAGAACGAGATGAACATGTACGACAGCGTGAAGCGCAGGACGACACACCGCCCCGACGGCGCCTCGAAAGCGTATTCCTGGCTATCGCGGATCTTGCGGAGGTCGAGCGTGACAGACGGACGCGGCGCGAGATGATAGGACGAGACCCAGACGTCAACGAAGGGATCTTGCGGGTCCTGCGGCCTGCTGCGCCGGTGCCGGATGCTGAGACGCGTAGCACCTTTGGCAAGAGCGAGCGTGTGGCAGCTATCATTATCCATAGAGCACGATACGGCGTAGCCGAGCTGCCGCAGGATCGTTGTGCTCCACTCCGTGAGCTGCACGGTCCCCGACCAGGCGTACCATGCCCGGCTCGACGGCGGCGGGTTCTCGACTGGGACGTAAGCCATGCTCGTGTTGACGGGGAGGTGTCGCGAGCGCGTTAAGAGATCTCGGAGGAGCGTAGAATCGACGATGACGATACGATGTTCGCTTCCTCTATTGTAGTTGATGGTCGTCGTGCGGTGCAGGAGCTTCGGGCTGGTGGCCATGCTGATACATGCGCCGTTGAGGAGCGTGGACCCGCTCGCTGAGGACTCAGCAGAGCAGATGACGGCCAGCAGGCTGCCTTCTCGCCCCTCGAGCTCGCAGGCAAGGATGGCAAAGTACCAGCCTTCGAGCGGCTGGTCGAGTAGGCCTGGTGGGAAGCAAGAGTTGGCGGGAACTAAGGGGAAGGAGGTATGAATGCCGTAAGGAGTCAAAGTGTAGCTCGGGAGGGGAGAGTCAAATCCTGCCCGTTCGACAAAGACGTCATGGGACACAGGACTAACACCGCTGGAGTTGCGGAATGACCGTGGCGATGGCGCGAAGAATGCGGGGTAGTTGTTCCTCACCGGTTGCACTGCGTACGAGTTTTCATCCTTGAACTTCGGGGAGAGAGGTAAGTGGAGCCAGTGGGCATCTTGGTCGGACACAGCCCAAGCGAAGAGCGTCTGGTCGGGAATGCGCTTCATGATCTCCTCCTGCAGACGCACGAACGCACGAGCGCCTTCTCCGTAGAGCGGAGACATGGATATGTCAAAGATACCGAGAAGTGAGTAGGCCTCGTCCTCCTTCCTTGTAGTCTCGCGTCTCGCTGCCCACGACATCCGCTTTGCGACAGGGACATCTGACAATGGCATTTGTTGCCGCAACACGGGCCCGTAGATACCTGTGACCTCTTCGATGACCTCGGCCAGGCTAGACTTCGTCCCGAGGAATTGCCACTCCGTTGAGAGGAAAACGACGACCCTCGGCGCAATCAGCTCCTGGAGGGTCCAGCCTCTGCGGAACCACCTGCTCTTCCGGAACGCTACCGTGGAAGTCCAGGAACGAGGATCGAGCGAACCGCGCGAAGCAGAACTAGAGACGTCGGCGAGGAAGGCGTAGCAGACAGTAGCGTCGCGATACCATGCATACATCGAATTGATGGACTCTGAAAGCTCCGAACTGCTCGTCTTGTCGATACAGCATGAGTCGATCCATATGAGACGATGGCCGTATGCTCGCGCGACGGCGCACGCTCTGCGGATCTTTATGGAGAGCCTTGGAGAGAACCGGAATGTGTTCCAGCTGCGGATATCCTCGGCGGCCCGTCGCAGCCGGCTTGCCGCATCCACATGTTTGTGAGACGTTCCTATGTCTGCCAACGTACCAGGTAAAACCATGATGGATTCCCTGGTCGGCCGGGATTTAGCTCGTGGTAAGAGACGCTTCAGAGGGCGAGGTGTCTGGAGAAGAATGGAGAGTGCGAAGAGGAATCGCCACCACAGCTCTAAGAAAGCCCAAGCAACGACGGATTCGATGGCAATGTAGAAAGAGCCTTGGATCTGGCGGACGTCGTGATAGGATTGCTCCCCGTTCTGGTCCCATGTGTGTGAGAGGACTGCATATTCGGCGCTGCTCGGGTCGTGCACCTCCACGAATCGTCCGGTAAGGGTATTGAGCAGACGCATGATTCTGGGAAAGAGACCAAGTCATGTTCAATGCAAATCAACATGCAGATGAAGTAATGCTCTGGACTCACCCAGAGAACGGTGGGGAGGCAAGGGTTCACGTTCAACAGCTAGTGGTCTGCACGCCTCCTAGTGGTGAGGCAGAGTGAATGGCATAACGACGAAGGCATGAAGCTCGAATCCAGGTTTCCAACCTGATCGCATCCGGGAGTCTAAAAAGGATTCCATTGGAAGAGTCGTGCACTGGTGAGTGATCTTCGTGAACATAGCCTTCGGCTCTAAGCAGGCACACCCGACTCTGCGAGTCTGCCAGAGGAGCTCTGAGGAGCTGTAGCCAGCCAGGTTCGCAGTACAGTGGTCGAGTGCTCGTGAAAGCGAGGTGAAGGCGGTAGGACAGGAATTAACCGAACCTGAACCTGACGGGATATCAATGAGTATGGTGGTACTCTAAGCGCCGACATGACGGACTGGACGCGGCCATATTCTTTCCTTTACCTGTCAACACGTAACACCCCATACTTTCAACATCCTCTGTAGCTTCCTGGAATATGCTTTACGAGGCCGTATATACTGTAGCGATGCTCTAGAAGCAGAGCCATAATCCGAAGTCCTGCGCTTGCCACGTGCCCGCCGTGCTCATGTCCACCCCTGCAGCTACTCACGCCTCTGCGTAGCATGAGTCTATTGCAAGCCCTGACCTTCTGATCGATCCGACGTACACCTCCATCTCCTCGGGCGATAACACCTTGACAGCGGCGCGTGCTTCTCGTGCACTGGCCGCGGCCCTCGACGACCTGAAGATCTGGAGATAGGCAAGTCGCGCCTCGAGGATGACAGTCATAGGTCGAAGCGGGTGCGTCTTCACCTAGTAGCGGCCATTCAGGTATGTCCATGCATGCCCCGTTGTTATGCTATCAAGGCAAACCCGTCGTTTACAGCCCAGGCACGTCTACGCCGTCTGCCTTCTCGCGCGGACCCATTCTGATATCCGCACAAAGCACCAGCAAACTTGTACCTCATCCTGTGCAATTCGTGCATGTCTCGTGTACAATAAATGGACCGCACTATCTGCCATGACGGATGTCTGCAAGGGCTTCCGTATCTACGGCATGTGGTAAGTCTTCGTCTCAGCGTGTTCCAACGTTCCCCGTCTCTTGCGTCCCCATTGTGTCTGGGAACCAGTCAACCGACAATTGTCATCTCCCGCATCAATATTGACAAGGTGTTGAAGTTCGCGAGGGGGCCGTAAGAACGATAACACAGTATATTGCGTTTGGCTGAGCTCTGCAAACGCATGAGGAACAAGTGGCGTACAGCGAGAGGCAGATATACTACGAGCTGACTAAGCATATCCTTCGAGTCCACGGGGACAGCGTGACATAGGGCACCTCTTGCGGAATGCGAGGGGCTTCGTTTGCTCGCGCGCGGTTGGGACGGGGTATGTACACCACCCTCACCTCCAGATGGGATCGGTAACGCGCAATGTCGTCAAGCGTCAGCACGAAGAGGTCCGCACGTTGGTTGGCCGCTCTTTTCCAGCACTGCCCAACGCCCATGAGGACATCTGCTCCGGACTTGTGCGGGTTCAGGTAGCAGAGGCGGACGAGAAGGTGTTCGCCCTGGTGGAAATCGAGTTTAAATCCTAGGATGGCCAGGAATCAGCATTGAAGAGTCAAGCCCTTGGGATCGACAGCGCGGAGAGGTCGGGAGGGGAAGCATTTCGCGATGGATAGCATGGGAAAGCGTGTGCGTAGGCCGTAGGGAGACTGAGTGTAGTCTGGTGGAGGGTAGTCAAGCTCTGTCAGTCCGAGGTAGCGTTGACATAAGTCATGAGGCACGGGCGACACATATCCTGCCCAGAAGAACTCATGGAAGGTCTGAGCAAAGATGGTAGGATGGAGACTCGTGAGGTCCAGCCCTGAGTGAGCATCATCCGTCGCGCCATCAGACGCCTCAAAGAAGCGGAATGTGTACGGATGGACAGCGTCCCACACGAAGATGCTCTGGTCCGGAATTCGTTGCAAGATCTCCTCCTGCAGCCGCCGCAACGCACGCTCTCCCTCTCCGTAAAGGGTAGGCATATTGATGTCGAAGATGCCGAGTAGGCAGTACGCCTCGTCCTCCACTCGCGTCGTCTGTCGGGTGGCTACCCAGCACATCCTCCGCGCCACGGGGACCTCGTCGAGTGACTTCGTGTGAGTCAGGATGTCGTTCTCGATACCAGTGACGAGCTCGATGTCTGCGACAAGGGTGGTCTTCGTCCCGATGATCTGCCACTCTTTCGAGAGAAAGACGATATACCGCGGAGCGATGAGTTCCTGTAGCGTCCAACCCCGTGTGAACCACCGGCTGACGCGGAGCCTGAGCTTCACCGTATCCTGCTCCGGATCCATCTCGACGTCCGACAAGTACGCATAGCAAACGCTTGCGTCCCGGTACCAGACGTACATCCACTTAATCGACTCGGATAGCTCTGAGCTGCTCGTCTTGTCTATGCAGCATGAATCGACCCAGAGGTACCGATACCCATGGGAGCGCGCTACCTCGCAAGCTCTACGAACCTTCTGGGACAGTGCAGAGTCGCTCCAGATGCAAGCGATGTCCTCGATCCTCACCTGAGAGCCGGACGATTCCGCGTTCAAGCCCTGAGTAGTGTGTGCGGTGTCGGGGGATAGGGGAGTAGTGGAGGGCCCTGGAGCTCGACGGCGACCATCCGGTCCGTACTTCTTCTGAATCTCCCTCACCTCCTGGCACGTCTGCTCTGCGCCCTCCCAAGTATGAGAGAGGATGGCATATCGGGCCTTCCGCCAATCGGTGATATCAACGAATCGCCCAGTATCTGTGTCCAGCATTCGCATTTTTTGATCGACTGTAGCACCAGAGTCGCCGGTCAGTATGGCTGTCATGTCATCGACATCGATGTCATACCGGAAGATGTCCCAGTTGCTGACCTCTAGTATGATAGCGGTTGGTGTCAACTTGGCCTGGGACAATGTAAGTAGATCCCAAGGCGCAATCAACAGGCCGCTTGATATGCTCGTCCAATCAGTAGCATCACTGGCGGGGCGATGCCACGACCTGATACATCATGTGACTCAGCCGCCTGCATATAATTGCATACCTATGTATGGGCGGCCGTGAGTGCTTATTTGTAGAAGGCACATGGAACCAATCCATGTCGAATGACTCTGGGAAGAAGCCACCACAGAGCGCGACTTGAAGGCCAGTATCTACATGCCCTGGAATCCTGGCGCTCTCACAATCAGCGTCGCGAGATCCCCTGGACCTCCGGAGTGAACCCGTCCATCGCGTCCAGCGTGTCTGTCAGGTGCTTGAAGCTAAGCGGCACATTCTTGCTTGCCGCGAGCGAGCTCGCGGTCCGCACCGCGTTCTTGATCTGCCGCCCATTGGCCTCGTGTTCCGCGAGCCTGTCGACGAGGTGCTCCCCGAATGCGGGTACGTCCACACCGACCTTCTTGAGAAACACCGTCCAGACCTGCTTGCGTGCATCCTTCGTGAGCTCGTTGAAGTGGAGTGCGACATGAATACGGGAGAGGAAGGCCTCGTCGAAAGTCTTGACACGGTTGGTGGTCATGAAGAGGATGCCGCGGTACTACTCGACATGGCGTAAGCTCCAGAGTGACATTAGAGAGCAGGCGCTCACAAAACCGGGACCATCGCATTGCGCTCCATATCATGGAGAGAACGCTGTTCGAGGAAGACGTCCGCCTGACGCCGATGCGAGCCGTTCACAATGTCAGCTTTCAGCACACGCATACAGTGATCACGACTCGCCTCGTCGATAAAGACAATCGCGTTCCAGCTAGTCGCTATATCCAACACGCAATCGAGTTCCGCATCTAGGAAGGCGCCCGTTGTACCCAGGTCCCCTGCCCCGACAACGTACAACGGCCGTCGGACATGCTCACTAGTCGCTTCGGCGGACAGGGTCTTTCCAACACCAGGTGGGCCGAAGAGCTTAATGAAAAGACCGTGACCCTTCCCATGCACAAAGTCGTCGAAGCCAGTGTCGCTGTCGGTGATGGGAGGTCCGCATAGCGTGCGGTCATACACAGCCATTGATGATAGAACCTTCATCACCTGTTGTCGAGGACGGGATGCCGCCAGAGATCAGAAGTCCAGCATTCCATATCAGCATCAACCTGCCACAAAACTGGGATGGTGATGACACGTCACCTAGACGATTCTTCCACGATCATTCATGCCTATGACGAGAACACAAACAGCGAGATGAGCACGACGGTCTTCGGGCTGTCGGTGTTGACATCGCTCGTTCGGATGACATATCACCTATTGTACATCAATACGGGATGCGTCGTACAAACCCAATCAGACAGCGTCTGCCTCACACCCGTGGACGGAATCTAGACAAAAGCTACTCCCACAGCTCCCATTCCAACCAGAAGGGACACCGATGGAACCTTGAGTCCTGGGAAAGCGGCACTGTTGGGACGCGCCGCGCTGATGGTGGGTCCCTGGGACGAGGCGTTGGATGGCGGAGTCCCAGTTGTGCTTGCTTGTGAGGCTATTGTCGAGATGTCGGTGCTTGTTGGTGTCCCAGACGTTCCTCCTGTGGCTGTACCTGAGGCCGCTGCTGACCCAGAGGCGGCATTGGCGGAAGTTCCCCCAGGGCTATGGTTGCGTCTCTCTCAGTGATCCGGTACCAGCACACAGTCGGGCAGGACATACGGGCAAAAGGTGAGTGTGTAGTCGGCATTAAGCCCACTACTGCACGTCCACAGCGCAGTATTGCTCGACTCATCGAACGCGTATGCGTACGCATCTGGACAATTACCCTCTATGAAATAAGCATATCAACATATACTTGAGTAAGTGTGAATCTGCGTGAGCCTTACTAAAGTAGCTGTAAAACTGTACGCCAGACGGTGGGCAAGTCGCCGCGCTGTTGAAGCTACCGGTGCAGCAGTTCGCCGAGTCATCTATGTGGCGTGTGTCGACGACCCAAGCTCCTAGACTGCAGATATCGATGAAGATTACTCACTTGGATTGCCATCGAGGTTTGCGTCACAAGCACTCTTGCACCCGACTGCAGAGCCATTCGAGTCAAAGGGGCCCTTCAACTGGCTAGGACCTGAAGTCCACGCAGATGAGGACAGTGCTGCGAGAGCAAGTACGTTTGGAATGTACGCACAGTTAGCTACGAGATCTACAGGGCATCCAGCAGTAGGGCAATTGACTCCGTTTGCAAAAGTGATCTCCGCAGGTAAGTTGAAACCGTCAACCAAAGATACTGGTGCGTTGATGAGTAGTTGATGCGGGTTGCGGAAAAACCTATCACACACCGTCGTAGAAGTCCTGGTTGTTGTCGCCTTGGAGGGTCCATTCAGCAACAGTGACAGGAGGGACACCCTGGACGGTAACTTGAGATCGATTCATGTTTATATTTTCGATGGTATGGCTTACTGTTCCAGTATGTGGGTCGCACTCAAGACCACCATTGCACCAACCGTCCAGACACGTTGGCCCGCTGGTTATCGCGAAATCACAGTCACGACGGCCCTGTGTGAAGCGTGAGATGTGAGGGACTCTAGGAGGTAGTGTAGGCTGCTGCTTACCCAGATTCTGCCAGCTTTCCAATTGTCGGGCACGGCAAAAGAGACAGAGTTGGACGGTGGTGCCTCCCACCTACAAAAAAAGACGCACTTCGGTATCAGTGTTTGTTTAGGAACGAGCATACTCACCCTGTCGGGAAGTCTGGCACTGCTGTCCCAGCACTGAGATCGGTGAAAATCTAGCGTCCGGTGAGCCGACGATTCAAAGTTCAAGGCTTTGTGACCTACAGCAGGCCTGAGTTGATTATCAGCTCTCGAGCAACGCGTATCATCACCGAACAGGACTGACCATATCGTAAAAGGGCATGAGTTGACAACCATAAATGTTCTTGATGACGATATCGCTGTGAGGGACAGCAGGGTGAGAGGTCTGAGAAGCCTGCGGTACGAAGTCATAGGGGCCGTGATCCGTATGATACAGATTCGTGAGTGATCGTTAGTACAGATACAAGTGTCCTGAACAGCAAGTGTCAATTCTCTAGTCAAGTCTATAGCACGAAGAAGGGTGACAAACAGCAGAAGAGAACTGCTCGATGTCAATGAGGTCCGATGCGGCCGTGCACCTGCGAGTCAAGATGGTGGTGGTCGAAGACAATGCCGTGCGCTGACTGATCCTCACACAGACAATGAAGGTGACGTGGAGTAAGACATTGATCTTCACCTCGGAGGGCTGCGCAGCACCACAACGCGTGTCGGGCTCCCAAGAAAAGAAGAACAGCTTCAAGGGGAGTGGAGAGAGTAATTTTGGACGGCCTCGAGGCGTCCGGCGTTTGCACAGCCTCCCGGAATTCTCCGATTCTCTCCAGCCGCCTGGACGTATGTGGTCTCTCCTTGCTTCGATATCGACACCCATGGCAAGGGCGATCCACTAACGGTACGCATCCAGAATGGATGCCTCGCTCGCATGTGTGAGTATGCATGGTTTATTAGTGATACCTCCATGCTCCGCCCACTACCATGTCTTCGAAGCGGTTCAATGGTCGACGTGCTTCCACGCTCCGAGGCTCTACTTGTACTGTATGTCTGTTAGAGTTCAAGCGTGAGGGTGATCGAGAGAAGCAGGGAAGCTGATTATCGAGGGAAAAGAAGCCGTAGCTTATATACATGATGTAGACTAGCAAAGCGCAGAGTAGAGGATCCGCATAATAGAGAAGGCGCTTGACGACCTGTCAAGCGCGTAAGGTTGGCCCAACGAAGATTCGACTCCATCACGTGATTATCATGTGATCTCTTTTTGTCACATCGGACTTCCGTGAATGCATACAAGTACTTATCCATAGAAATATGATTTGTAACTAAGTCCACGAGGCTACCTCCTCGAGAGGCGGCGAGCCCTCTGCGATACCACCAAACTTCACATCATTACTGAATAGCACATAATCGAGCTACCTCTTCATCGCGCATGAGCCCCAGGCGCAAGCGGGGTCTCTCACAGTCCCTGGCGGACTTCCGGGAGACGGTCAAACGCAAGATCACCGGCCTGGTGCCGGCATTCGCAGGACATGGGAATAGAAGTGGTCGCACTGACAAGGAGAACGTGCGCATTCAATTCTACTATTGAAAGGAATTTTCATAACTCACAGGGAGGGAATTACAGCAGGCCCCTGTTGCGGCTCCCAGCACATCGTCTGCAAGAAGTGAGTCGCCATACCGCCTTGCAGCATTAGTCCAACAACACGTCAATACAACCTTCACCGACATTGCAACTCCCACATGGTCTGGTTCCCTATCACCTCGCGCTTCTGCACCTGGTTCTCCCACATCCCTCTTCCGGACACCATCGCTATCTTCCGTTTCTGGCTATTCAGATATTCTCGCCCAACCCGGGATGCCTCCTGTCGTAACAGAGGGCGAAGTCAGCGATTTTGAGGAGCCAGATTCTGTTACCGTTGGTACGCCCCACCCCCTATCTTTTCGTCATTGGACTACTCCTTCTCGTCGCCCTCGTGTACACTCCAATCCCCTTCCCGTCCCCGGCGACCTCTGCTTACCCTCCCGTTTCCCCGTCGTCCGCCTGTACACTACCACCCCCATTCCGCCCCCTGACGACTAAGTTCCTGGTCCCGGCCCTCTCCCTCAATATTTCCCCTTTCGTCTATATGACCGGACCCTGAGTCCGACCCTGACCTTTTCCCTTTTCGGTTACATTACGTTACCCTGACCCAGACCCCGACCCTTGTCGCGCCCCCTTCCCTTTTTGGTTATATTGCCCGACCCTGACCTAGACTCAGGACCCTGTCCCGCCTTTATCCCCTTTCGGTTATATCATAGGACCCTGACCTAGGTCTTGTACTATACGGGGCCCAGCCTCG